>NC_057795.1:205610569-205654600 GCF_018294505.1 Triticum aestivum | reverse complement strand
GAGGGGTGTGGCGTACCGCAAAATGGACGAAATGGACTTGTGTTGGAGTTCTACGGTCGAAACGGGGGTCCTGTTCATCGGGAGGGGTGTGGCGTACCACAAAACGGGACTCCACGGGATACTGTTCATCTCCACCGTCGACCTCCTCCAGCCTCCACGGGCTACCGTCGACCTCCTCCAGCCTCCACGGGCTCCTGTTCATCCAGCCTCCACCGCGTGCTACTCCACCGGCTACTGTTCAACCACCCCTCCATGAGCACCCCTCCACCATCTACTGTCCATTCAGCCCTCCACGGGGTCGTCCTGTTCATCCAGAGGCAACGCCACCGCTCACCCCCCTCCCCCCGCAACGCTCACTGTTCATCCCAGAGGCAGCATCGATCGGCTTTAGTTAGCAGCAGTAGCGAAGGAATCGCTCGATCGGGTTTAGTTAACAGCCATCGATCGATCGCTCGGTTTCAGTAACACGTAGCCTGCAGTGCAATCGCTCGGGTTCAGTTAGAGCCAACTCCTCGCACACACGCACATACGTGTACAAGAGAAACATGCATCACTCGGCCCCCGACCACCCACCGTAACTGGGAACTCCTCGAAATTTTCCTCGCCCTCGCTTCTACCACGTCTTTTTCCGTCATGGACGGCCCAAAGAATGTCATGCAGCTGCGTCTCCGGCCCGCCCAGGACGAAAAGCCCATTTTCTGTCATGATTTTTTGTCATAGAAGTAGGAGACCACCACATCTATGATGATTTCGGGTTTTATCACAATTACCGTCATAGAAGTGTCCTATGTATGACAGAAAAAAAAATTCGCTCGGCCCAAAATGTCACAGATGTGTCTTTTTTTGTAGTGATGAAGGGCCAAAGGAGGAATCCATTCCTCCTGTGATTGATCTTGGGGACTTTTGTCCCATTAAATTTAGCCCTTTTGATTACTTTTTCTTGCCTCAAAGAAAAGTTTCTGCTGAACATAGAGAATATGAGATGATTTTTCAAGAGCTATCTTATTATTATGGCACTACTTAGATCTATCCTCACTTTTATGCCTAGCTAGGGGCGTTAAACGATAGCGCTAGTTGGGAGGCAACCAATTTTATTTGTGTTTTTTGTTTTTGCTTCTGTTTAGTAATAAATTTTGCATCTACCTTCTGTTTAGATGTGTTTTTATGTTTTAGTTAGTGTTTGTGCCAGGTAGAACCTATAGGATAACCTATGGTGTTAGTTAATTTGATTCTGCTGAAAAACAGAAACTTTGCACACACGAAATTAGTTTTGTTAAATCACAGAAAGGTGCTTTGGCATTGATTATTTTTGCTATAGATCAACAGACAAATTTCCCAGGACTTCCTATTTCGGTAGGATTTTTAAAGTTCCAGAAGTATTCGGGAGTTGCAGATTGCTACAGACTGTTCTGTTTTTGACATATTCTGTTTTTCGTGTGTTGTTTGCTTATTTTGATGCATCTATGGCTAGTATTAAGTGGTATGAACCATAGAGAACTTGGAATACATTAGGTTTAACACCAATATAAATAAAGAATGAGTTCATTATAGTACCTTATGTGGTGTTTTTGCTTTCTTTCACTAACGGAGCTTATGAGATTTCCTGTTGAGTTTTGTGTTGTGAAGTTTTCAAGTTTTGGGTAAAGATTTGATGGACTATGGAATAAGGAGTGGCAAAAGCCTAAACTTGGGGATGCCCATGGCACGCCAAGATATTCAAGAATAGCCAAAAGCCTAAGCTTGGGGATGCCCCCGGAAGGCATTCCCTCTTTCGTCTTCGTTCATTGGTAACTTTATTTGGAGCTATATTTTTATTCGCCACATGATATGTGTTTTGCTTGGAGCGTCTTGTATGATATTAGTTTTTTCTTCTTAGTTTACCACAGTCATCCTTGCTGTACACACCTTTTTGGAGAAGCCCACTTGATTGAAATTTATTAGAATACTCTATGTGCTTATATCTTTTGAGTTAGATAGTTTTTGCTCTAGTTCTTCACTTATACCTTTTAGAGCACGGCGGTGGCTTAATTTTGGAGAAATTGTTAGTCTCTCATACTTCACTTATATTATTTTGAGAGTCTTTTAGAACAGCATGGTATTTGCTATGGTTATAAAATTGGTCCTAGAATGGTAGGCATCCAAGTTGGGTATAATAAAAACTATCATAGGAAGTGAATTGGATGCTATGATCAATTTGATACTTGATAATTGTTTTGAGATATGGAGGTAGTGATATTAAAAGTCATGCTAGTTGGGTGATTATGAATTTAAAGAATGCTTGTGTTGAAGTTTGTGATTCTCGTAGCATGCACGTATGGTGAACCGCTTTGTGATGAAGTTGGAGCACAATTTTATTTATTGATTGTCTTCCTTATGAGTGGCGGTCGGGGACGAGCGATGGTCTTTTCCTACCAATCTATCCCCCTAGGAGCATGCACGTAATACTTTGTTTTTGATGACTTGTAGATTTTTGCAATAAGTATATGAGTTCTTTTGACTAATGTTGAGTCCATGGATTATACGCACTCTCAGCCTTCCACCATTGCTAGCCTCTCTTGTGCCGCGTAACTTTCGGCCGGTACCATACACCCACCATATACCTTCCTCAAAACAGCCACCATACCTACCTATTATGGCATTTCCATAGCCATTCCGAGATATATTGCCATGCAACTTTCCACTGTTATGTTTATATGACACGCGTCATTATTGTCATATTGCTCTTTGCATGATCATGTAGTTGATATCGTATTTGTGGCAAGGCCACCTTCATAATTTTCATACATGTCACTCTTGATTCATTGCATATCCCGGTACACCGCCGGAGGCATTCATATAGAGTCATATCTTATTCTAGTATTGAGTTGTAATCTTGAGTTGTAAAGTAAATAAAAGTGTGATGATCTTCATTATTAGAGCATTGTCCCAGTGAGGAAAGGATGATGGAGACTATGATTCCCCCACAAGTCGGGATGAGACTTGAAAGGCCAGATAAAAAAAGAAGGGCCCAAAAAAAGAAAGAAAAAATGAGAGAAAAAGAGAGAAGGGACAATGCTACTATCCTTTTACCACACTTGTGCTTCAAAGTAGCACCACGATCTTGATGATAGAGAGTCTCCTATGTTGTCACTTTCATATACTAGTGGGAATTTTCATTATAGAAATTGGCTTGTATATTCCAATGATGGGCTTCCTCAAAGTGCCCCAGGTTTTCGTGAGCAAGCGAGTTGGATGCACACCCACTTAGTTTCTTTTGTCGAGCTTTCATACATTTATAGCTCTAGTGCATCCGTTGCATGGCAATCGCTACTCACTCACACTGATATCTATTAATGGGCATCTCCATAGCCCGTTGATACGCCTAGTTGATGTGAGACTATCTTCTCCTTTTTGTCTTCTCCACAACCACCATTCTATTCCACATATAGTTCTATGTCCATGGCTCACGCTCATGTATTGCGTGAAAGTTGAAAAAGTTTGAGATTACTAAAGTATGAAACAATTGCTTGGCTTGTCATCGGGGTTGTGCATGATTAAATACTTCGTGTGATGAAGATAGAGCAACAACTAGACTATATGATTTTGTAGGGATAACTTTCTTTAGCCATGTTATTTTGAGAAGACATGATTGCTTTGATTAGTATGCTTGAAGTATTACTATTTCTTATGTCAATATGAACTTTTATTTTGAATCAATTGGATCTGAACATTCATGCCACAATAAAGAAAATTACATTGAGAAATATGCTAGGTAGCATTCCACATCAAAAATTCTGTTTTTATCATTTACTTACTTGAGGACGAGCAGGAATTAAGCTTGGGGATGCTTGATACGTCTCCAACGTATCTATAATTTTTGATTGTTCCATGCTATTATATTGCCCGTTTTGGATGTTTATGGGCTTTACTTTACACATTTATATCATTTTTGGGACTAACCTACTAACCAGAGACCCAGCCCGTATTGCTATTTTTTTGCCTATTTCAATGTTTTGAAGAAAAGGAATATCAAACGGAGTCCAAACGGAATGAAACCTTCGGGAGCGTGATTTTTGGAACGAACGTGATCCAGAGGACTTAGAGTACAAGTCAAGAAGCAGTTGAGGTGGCCAGGAGGTTGGAGGGCGCGCCCACCCCTACAGGGCGCGCCCCCTATCTCGTGGGCCCCTCTGGCGGCCAATGACGCACTTCTTCCTCCTATATATTCCCACGTACCCCGAAAACATCAGGAGAGCCAACGGAAACCTAATTTCACCGCCGCAACCTTCTGTATCTGCGAGATCCCCTCTTGGAGCCTTTGTCGGCGCTCCGCCAGAGGGGGAATCGACCATGGAGGGCTTCTACATCAACACCATAGCCCCCCCCCCGATTAGTTGTGAGTAGTTTACCATAGACCTTCGGGTCCATAGTTATTAGCTAGATGGCTTCTTCTCTCTTTTTGGATCTCAATACCATGTTCTCCTTGATCTTCTCGGAGATCTATTCGATGTAACTCTTTTTGCGGTGTGTTTGTCGAGATCCGATGAATTGTGGGTTTATGATCAAGTTTATCTATGAGAAATATTTGAATCTCTGCTGAATTCTTTTATGTGTGATTAAGTTATCTTTGCAAGTCTCTTCGAATTATCAGTTTGTATTGGCCTACTAGATTGATCTTTCTTGCAATGGGAGAAGTGCTTAGCTTTGGGTTCAATCTTGCGGTGTCCTTTCCCAGTGACAGTAGGGGCAGCAAGGCATGTATTGTATTGTTGTCATCGAGGATAAAAAGATGGGGTTTATATCATATTGCATGAGTTTATCCCTCTACATCATGTGATCTTTCTTAATGCGTTACTCTGTTCTTTATGAACTTAATACTCTAGATGTATGCTGGATAGCGGTCGATGTGTGGAGTAATAGTAGTAGATGCAGGCAGGAGTCAGTCTACTTGTCGCGGACGTGATGCCTATATACATGATCCTGCCTAGATAATCTCATAATTATTTGCTTTTCTATCAATTGCTCGACAGTATTTTGTTCACCCACCGTAATACTTATGCTATCTTGAGAGAAGCCACTAGTGAAACCTATGGCCCCCGGGTCTATCTTTTATCATATAAGCTTTCAATCTACTTTTATTTGCATCTTTACTTTTCTTATCTATATTATAAAATACCAAAAATATATTTATATTATCATACTATCTCTATCAGATCTCACTTTCGCAAGTGGCCGTGAAGGGATTGACAACCCCTTTATTGCGTTGGTTGCGAGTTCCTTGTTTGTTTGTGTAGGTGCGTGGGACTTTTGAGGAGCCTCCTACTGGATTGATACCTTGGTTCTCAAAAACTGAGGGAAATACTTACGCTACTATTGCTGCATCACCCTTTCCTCTTCAAGGAAAACCAACGCAAGCTCAAGACGTAGCAGTTGCATCTTGCATTGTCTTCTAGCTTGTACTGCTTAAAATTTCTTGAAATGGCACTTACGACGAGACACTGTTTACGTGATAGTGATATTGGTTGCATGTTCATATGGTGCCTAGATTTCATTTCTTCTAATTTTGTTGAAATGCCTTCTGCTTACTGGTTTTCATACATATTCCATCCTCCTATTGTACATGTAAATATGCAATGTTGTCTTTTTTTGTATACACTTCATCCTCCTATCATGCGCTTGCCTTAGATCAAAGTAGTGTTCATCTGTATCATGCATCAACCAGTTATGCAGAGCGAATTTGATTCATCTTCTTGTGGTTTTGACTTCATAAGGCAATATCAGAAAAGAGGAAGGAAAAGAGTAAGTTAGGGGATGTTGGTGGTCCTCCAGACCGATGTAAATAGAGAGTCTCTAGATTTCCAACTGCTACTGCTAATGCAGTTGAAGTCCCAAGTCTACATAATGAGTTCATCTCCCGTACTCCACTATCGCAGGTGCTTGCTCTAAGTTGATAGTGTGATAATTGGTTTCATGTTGCATATGTTGTCTAGCCTGTATTTCTTCTATTTTGATAAAATTGCACCTGCTGAGTTTATACGTTATACATGTGCATATGACATGCCTTTCTGTGTGTAGAATACACTACATCTATCTATCATACCATGTTCTTACATCAAAGTACTGTTGTTGTGTATCCCGCATAGTCACTCATGATTGGACGGTTTTAACATGGCAGTTTGATAGTGGTTGCATCTTGCATTGATTTCTATGTTGTATTGCTTCTAATGTTTCGAAATGCCACTTATGACAAGACACTTTTAACTTGGCTGTGTGATATTAGTTGCATCTTTCATATGGTGTCTAGCTTGCATTACTTGTATTTTCTTGAAAATCCTTCTGCTTAGTTTACACATCATAGCTGTGAATATGTCACGCCGTCCTGTTTTTCTTACATATTCCATCCTCATACGGTTGTCTTACATCAAAGTATTGCTTGTCTATATCATGCATGAATGAGTTCTGAAGAGCGATTTTATTCTTTTGTGTTGTGGGTACGGCTTGACATGGCAAAGTCAAAAAAGAGCAAGGAAAAGAATATAGTAGAGAATGGTGTTACTCGTCGGGTGAAACGGAAAAGGATCTGCCCTTGAGATTCTACTGGTACTTATAGTGCAGTAGAAGGTCCAAGTCCATTGGCTAAATCTACAAACACAGTATCACCTGCTCCACTAGCTGTAGCATCCGCATCAACTGTATCAGCATCTCAACGAGTTACTCGTTCGTTTGCTACGGAACTGGCCAGTTCCCAAGCTGCTTTCACACCTAACACTACTTCCAAAGCACTGCTGACACAATAGGACTTGGCAAGATCAGATAAACCTCATGAGCATCAACACCAAGGCGGTAGCTGATCGAATCAAGTTGAAGTTGCATGCTCCTTTATATGTACTCTCACAATTTGATGTGCACTAACATTTTCCATATTCGTTGCTTAACTAGAACAACGGTGCAAGTGGAAACAGAGATTAGGGACAATGCTTGACAGATTAACAAAATCTAAAGGAGGAAGAATGGAGATCAATTTTGAGGCAGGTTTAAAAAGGCCACGTGATGCTACAGAGTTAGCCAAGTAGTATCAGAGGCAGCCGTTGTCGTTAGGTGTCATGCACGTATCCTCCCAACGTGGATCCAATACAGGAATGAGAAAGACAATACCCAGTTTAACAGCTTCCTTGACCATTTATCCGTAAGTAATGTTATTCATCACAATTTGTAAGATTGTCTTGCTCTATCCCATACTTTCTAGCTTCCTCCTAATAAGACTCACATTCTTTTTTCAACAGATGAGGTTCAAGTTGGATCTGAAAGATGATGCAACTAAACAAGCATGCACTCAGTTTTTCAGTCTGCCCTACGACAGTGTCGGTACCACCTTAGGAAATCTCACTTTGAAGGCAAGGCTAACAATGAAATTGCCCAAACATCTCTAGTAGAATATATTACAGATGAAGACTGGACAACCGTTGTTAAACATTGGTCTAATCCAAAGTATCAGGTAGGGTATATGTATTTGATCAGACCACATATTGAACTTGTATTTATGTATGTGCCTTACAAGTGTATCTTCTTCTAGGCTAACTGTTTGAAGAACAAGACCAACCGTTCTAAAGTGAAATTCCAACGGACAACAGGATCTCATAGCTATATTGCACATTGCGAGGCTCTTGTAAATAGCTGCTAGTTCTTTCTTTTTCTGTGCCATATTATCGTATCTATATTGACTTGTTCCAAATACAAAGGAAAGCCCGTGCAAACCAAAAAGAACTTGAACCGAATGCAGTGAAAATCTTCAAGGATTGCCACACCAACAAGATGAAGGGCATGAGCACACCAGTTCAAGCCGCTGTTGTAAGTCTTTACTCATCCTGCCTTTGAACTGATTGGTACGGTGATGTGTTCATTTAACTGCTTGGTTTGCATCCAATGTCAGTTACTCTGTTCACTTTTGTACAAAGTTGTCTTAACGTATCATTTCATCTTACATGGTTTAAAAGAGATGAAGGATATTCTTTTGGTCTTGATCTGTAATCTAGTTGTGATGTTCACGTGCACACACAATGATACAATAGCCCTGTTTGTTTTATATCTGTTTGCCCATGATATGAATGATGTCATAATATGTTCATCCTACTTTAAACCATGTCTCTTTATCCTTAGATGTTGACGAATGTGAGGAAATAGACCATACAGTAGGCATGCTACATGGACATTGTTCCGAAAGTGATTTTATTATGTAGTTGGCACTACAATACATGCTAATGTAATACTTAGTTCACCAAAATAAGTTATGTATAAAAGTGAAACCTACTTTGTTTGTTTTTGTCTCATTAGTAACTTATCTGGTACACTAATCTACAAGTTCAAACTTTCAGCAAGCTATGGAACAAATTATTCAATAGCCACAACCACCTGAAGGTGACGAGGCTACCACAAGCACAATGTCACCTCTTCCTGCAGTGCGTCAATATCTCTCCATTAACAGTGCAAAAAGCACCTTCCTACATAGTTCTGGGTTGGTTGTCAAGGTAACCTTGTCCAAATCACCGACTGAACAAAATCTTCCGGCTAGATAGAGTGAAATATTTGTGCTCCAGACACAAGTCCAATCCCTAATGGACGTCGTTTCGGAAACAAGAATAGTGGTTGACAAATGTCATCAAGATATGAATGGGTTTGAAACCATACTATCAAACATTTGCTTCGTTGTTCAAGAGCAATGGCGGAAAAAGGGGAAGATCATGCTGCTCCATCAGATTCTACAACCTAAAACATTAGCACTTAGTTAAAGTGATATGTGCTTCTATACATCTGATGGTGCTTTTATCTGCAAGGACTGTAAACTTTATGCCAACAGGCCTTTTGTTGTATGGTTGGAATTTATTTTGTTGTGATACAACATTTATGATGCTGCCAAAGGCTGCAGTAATTACGATGCTATTTTTGTACAGTGTTGGTTTATCTTATTAATGTATTCAGCCGAAAGCTTCGTAGGAGCCCAACGTGCCAACATTCGCCGGGCCCATTCCAATTGGGCTAAAAACGATTATGGTCCGTAATTTGCATGTAGCCCACTAAAAATATCTGGGCCTAAATCAGCATAAGCTTTCATATATTTTTGGTAGGCCTGTGCCCATAGTGGGCCTTTAACAGGCCTAAAAATAATTTTGGCCCTCGGTAACAATAGGCCGTTTACAGGTGCAAATATCTTGAGCCCATAAAAAACATGGGCCTTTAATAGGCCGAAAGTGAGATTGGGCCCTGATTGTGCCAAATAACCCACAAGTCATTAGCAGGCCGAAATGGTGGCCCATTTACAATGTGGATCGTTCACAGGCCGAAATTCATACTGGCCGTAAATGCGCCAACCTACTACACGGGACTTTAACACGCCGGAAGTTCGATCGGGCTTGATTAGTATCAGTTTTATATGGCCCATGGATTTCGTCCGACGTTAACAGGCCGAAAATCACTACAGGCTGAAAGTGGCCAAATCTATAGTGGGCCTCTAACATGCCAAATGTCAGACGTGGCCTATATGACCCAAATCCTTCATGGTCGTTTATGGGCCGAAAGTTTCAATGGTCTATAAATGGGCCAAAATGAAGTAGGACCTTTAACAGGCTGGAAACACGCCGGGCCGTAATTCGGCCCAAATACTTAGCGGACTGTTAACGGGCCAAAAGTGACCATGGGCCGCGATGATGACAAGTTTCAGACGGGCCGTTGACGGGCCGATTTGACCCTAGACGTATGGGCCTTTACTACGAATGGGCCATCTACAAGCAGGCCGTTAATGGGTCGGCCTGCTAATTTTGACTGGGCCAGCCTTTTTAACCTAAATGGGCCGCTGTTGGGCCTTGCCACGTGTCGACGTATCATAGGCGCCTCCTGTCCATTGAGCAGTTGACATCTGTCCTTTTGTGGTGCTGACACGTGGTTGCTATAGCCAATGATAAATTTACACATGGAAAATCCTCATTGGTCCCAGCTGTTAACGGGTTATCAGATGAAAACCGAAACCCGATAGCTTAGCGGCGACCCGTTATGGTGGATGCCATGTGTCGGTTACCATTGATGAAAGCACTTCTATGACGCGTGATTTATCGTCATGGAAGTGGACACTTCCATGATGGTAATTTTGGTAATGTTATGGAACACTTCGACAGCATAGGTATGGCTATCTTGATTCTGTCATAAAATCGTCATGGATGTACATGCATGACAAAAAACGTGACCTACTGTGACAAACATGAATCATCACGGAAGTGTATTTTTTTTGTAGTGAATACAATACGTGCCTTGCTGCCCCTACTGTCACTGGGAAAGGACACCACAAGATTGAACCCAAAGCTAAGCACTTCTCCCATTGCAAGAAAAACCAATCTAGTTGGCCAAACCAAATCGATAGTTCAAAGAGAATTACAAAGATATCAAATCATGCATAAAAGAATTTAGGGAAGATTCAAATAATATTCATAGATAAGCTGATCATAAATCCACAATTCATCAGATCTCGGCAAACACACCGCAAAAAAAGTATTACATCAAATAGATCTCCAAGAACATTGACGAGAACATGGTATTGAGAATCAAAGAGAGAGAGAAGAAGCCATCTAGCTACTAGCTACGGACCCATAGGTCTGTGGAAAACTACTCACGCTTCATCGGAAGGGCAATGGTATTGATGTACAAGCCCTCCGTGATCGAATCCCCCTCCGGTAGGACGCCGGAAAAGGCCCCTAGATGGGATCTCACGGGTACGGAAGCTTGCGGCTGTGGAAAAGTGTTTTCGTGGCCCCCTGATCATTTTGGGGTATAAGACAATATATAGGCGGAAGAAGTAGGTCGGTGGAGTCACGAGGGGCCCACAAGGGTGGGGGTGCACCCTCCATTCTTGTGGCCGCCTCGTGGCTTCTCTGACTTGCACTCCAAGTCCTTTGGATGTCTTCTGGCCCAAGAAAAATCATCACGAAAGTTTTATTCCGTTTGGTATTCCTTTTCTGCGAAACTCTAAAACAAGGAAAAAATAGAAACTGACACTGGGCTCTAGGTTAATAGGTTAGTCCCAAAGATCATATAAAATAGCATACTAATGCATATAAAACATCCAAAACAAATAATATAATAACATGGAACAATCAAAAATTATAGATACGTTGGAGACGTATCAAGCATCCCCAAGCTTAATACCTTCTCGTCCTCGAGTAGGTAAATGATAAAAACAGAATTTTTGATGTGGAATGCTACCTAACATATTTATCCATGTAATTTTCTTTATTGTGGCATGAATGTTCAGATCCGTATGATTCAAAACAAAAGATTAATATTGACATAAAAACAATAATGCTTCAAGCATACTAACAAGGCAATTATGTCTTCTCAAAATAACGTGGCCAAAGAAATCTTATCCCTAGAAAGTCATATTTTCTGGCTATGATCCATCCTCATCACACAAAATATTCAAATCATGCACAACCCTGGTTTTAGCCAAGCAATTGTTTCATACTTTATTATTCTCAGACTTTTTCAACTTTCACGTAATACATGAGCGTGAGCCATGGACATAGCACTATAGGTGGAATAGAATGGTGGTTGTGGAGAAGAAAAAAAAGAGGGAGATAGTCTCACATCAACTAGGCGTATCAACGGGCTATGGAGATGCCCATCAATAGATATCAATGAGTGAGTAGGGATTGCCATGCAACGGATGCACTAGAGCTATAAGTTTATGAAAAGCTCAAATAGAAACTAAGTGGGTGTGCATCCAACTTGCTTGATCATGAAGACCTAGGGAAATTTTAGGAATCCCATCATTTGAATATACAAGCCAAGTTCTATAATGAAAATTTCCCACTAGTATATGAAAGTGACAAAATAGGAAACTCTCTATCATGAAGATCATGGTGCTACTTTGAAGCACAAGTGTGGAAAAAGGATAGTAACATTGCCCCTTCTCTCTTTTTCTCTCACTTTTTTGGGCCTTCTCTTTTTTTATTTGTCCTTTTCTCTTTTTTTCCTCACATGGGACAATGCTCTAATAATGAGGATAATCACACTTTTATTTACTTACAACTCAAAAATTACAACTCGATACTAGAACAAAATATGACTCTATATGAATGCCTCCAGCGGTGTACTGGGATGTGCAATGAATCAAGAGTGACATGTATGAAATAATTATGAACGGTGGCTTTGCCACAAATATAATGTCAACTACAAGATCATGCAAAGCAATATGACAATGATGATGCGTGTCATAATAAACAAAACGGTGAAAAGTTGCATGGCAATATATCTCGGAATGGTGGGTGTATGGTACCGGTGAAAGTTGCGCGGTACTAGAGAGGCTAGCAATGGTGGATGGGTCAGAGTGCGTATAATCCATGGACTCAACATTAGTCATAAATAACTCGCATACTTATTGAGAAAATCTATTAGTCCTTGAAGCAAAGTACTATGTGCATGCTCCTAGGGTAAGGGTTGGTAGGAGTTAACCATCGCACGATCCCGACCTCCACACAAAGGATGACAATCAAAAAATATCTCATGCTCCAACTTCGTTACATAATGGTTCACCATACGTGCATGCTTTGGGACTCACAAACCTTGACACAAGTATTTCTGAAATTCACACTCACTAGCATGACTCTAACATCACCATCTTCATATCTCAAAACAATCATAAGGAATCAATCTTCTCATAGTATTCAATGCACTTTATATGAAAGTTTTTATTATATCGCTCATGGATGCCTATCATATTAGGACTAAATTTATAACCAAAGAAAATTACCATGCTGTTTTGAGACTCTCAAAATAACATAAGTGAAGCATGAGAGTTCATCAATTTCTATAAAGCCATCGTCGTGCTCTAAAAAGATATAAGTGAAGCACTAGAGCAAAATTGCCTAACTCAAAAGATATAAGTGAAGCACATAGAGTATTCTAATAAATCAGGATTAATGCGTGTCTCTCTCAAAAGGTGTGTGCAGCAAGGATGATTGTGGCAAACTAAAAAGCAAAGATTCAAATCATACAAGACGCTCCTAGCAAAACACATATCATGTGGTGACCAAAAATATAGCCTCAAGTAAAGTTACCGATAGACAAAGACGAAAGAGGGGATGCCTTCCGGGGGATACCCAAGATTAGGCTCTTGGTTGTCCCTGAATATTACCTTGGGGTGCCTTGGGCAACCCCAATCTTAGGCTCTTGCCACTCCTTATTCCATAGTCCATCAAATCCTTACCCAAGACTTAAAAACTACACAACACAAAACTCAACAGAAAATCTCATAAGCTCCGTTAGTATAAGAAAATAAATCACCACTTTTGGTACTATTGTAAACTCATTCTTTATTTATATTGGTGTAATATCTACTGTATTCCAACTTTTCCATGGTTCATACCCCCCGATACTAGCCATGGATTCATCAAAATAAGCAAACATCACATAAAAAACAGAATCTGTCAAAAACAAAACAGTCTGTAGCAATCTGTAACTCTCAAATACTTATGTAACTCCCAAAATTCTGAAAAATTAGGACAACCTGGGAAATTTGTGTACCAATCTAGTGCAAAACGAATCAGATCAAAAGAACTCTTCTATGAATTATGAAAATTATTTCCTTGGCGCAAAAGTTTCTGTTTCTCAGCAAGATCAAACAACTATCACCATAAGCTATCCTAAAGGTCTTATTTGGCACAAACATTAATTAAAACACAAAACCACATCTAACAATAGGATAGATGAAATATTTATTGCAAAATAGAACCTAAAAATCAAAAACAAAAATAAAATTGGGTTGCCTCCCAACAAGCGCTATTGTTTAACGCCCTTAGCTAGGCATAAAACACAAATAGATCTAAGTATTATCATCTTTTGCATGCAATCCATAAGTGGATCTCATAATAGATTAATAAGGCAATTCAATTTTATTTCTTGGAAAGTGTTCAATGCCTTTCCTTAACGGAAATTGAAATCTAATGTTTCCTTCTTTCATATCAATAATTGCACCAATCGTTCTAAGGAAAGGTCTACCAAGAATAATAGGACACGAAGGATTGCAATCTATATCAAGAACAATGAAATCTACGGGCACATAATTCCTATTTGCAACAATAATAACATAATTAATCCTTCCCATAGGTATCTTAATAGTGGAATCCACAAGATGCAAATTTAAAGAACAATCATCAAATTCACGGAAACCTAACACATCACATAAAGTTCTTGGAATCGTGGAAACACTAGCACCCAAATCACACAAAGCATGGCACTCATAATCTTTGATCTTATTCTTAACAGTAGGTTCCCACTCACAACGGTGCCAACTCTCTCACATCGCTAGAGCGGTGCAAATATCTTTTGATTTGACATCGATGCGTATTATGTGGCATACTTTAAAGAAATATGGCATCGGCCACATAGTGGAAGGCAACAAATGCCCATGCTCTTCACGTGCTCCTAGGTAAATGAGAGGAGAGAGAGAGAGAGAGAATATCACTAGCCTTAGAGACAACCCTATCATATGAGCAAATGGTATTGGTACCTCTTGATGACACGGCAATCTTATACAGCTAGCTGCCCTAATATGTTCTCTTCTTTTGCACATAAAAAAAGACCCGAAAGTGAAAAATGTGCTGCACTATAAAAAACTCATCGAATGCCTTGATCTCCATCTTACAGAAAATTATTTGATCGACTACCGAGGCAGCACATCTGATATTAAATTGGCCAGGTTCTTTGTTCTAAAGGCAAGTGTGCTCAAGGTAATGAGGTTTGGCGTTCTCTGGCACAACAATGAATGGCGTGCTGATCACCACAAGCGTCTAAGCCTAAATGAAAAAGTCTCCACTGAAGCTGATTTTTTTGAAACATCAAGTCACCAGAGACTAAAAATTTATTTGCCCATTAGTGACTTGTCAGGGCGGTGGATTTTAGTTTGTACGATAATGTTGCATCCACCTAAAGTAACAAAAGTTCTTACGTAAACTTCCTAATAATTCCCTCTTCGTAGGTGCAGCATTACTCCTAACATTTGTAATATTAGTTTGAAACTTGTAATATTGTCATGTCCTATTCCTGCGCTTTCAAATCATGCGAATCAAAGAGGTCCTGAGTTGGTGATGATGGTGTGACTGCCATCTTTCACCAATAGCTGTCGGATCTAGATCTAACGCATACAAAGAAATCTTCTGCCGTTTTGCAAAAAGATAACCGCACTTGTTCCCTATTTACAAAAAACTCCTTGTCTCTCACAATCAGCCTTATCTCCTCCCCACCACATCTAGAAGGCCATGGAACAATCTGGTGCGATGGCCACTGTCGGTGCCATCCACCCCCAATCTTGGTGTTCCGTGCAATGCACGGGCATCTTACTCGTATAAGAAAAGTGTAGAGATACTCGTGGCAACACATGGGAAATTATGTCGAGCACGGCTAGTTGTAAGCAGGCTAGCTCTACAGCCATGATGATAGTGACTGCACACGGTGAGGCTGACCTTGGTATTGCCACACATGCCGCCTACACTCAGGTGTCGTCTCCGGCGCAGGGTGTTGTCACTTCACTATGAGGAGTAATTTGACCAACGGGTAGTACAATACTAGTACTACATTGGTAGTACTACTACTAGTCTAGCACCACCGTCTGGATTTAGTAGTACTACCATGTCCGTCTGGATTTAGTATTTGACTAGCAATATCTAGTAATGCATGTCACAAAAAATATACTACTCCCTCTGTAAATAAATACATGGAGTATTGTTGAACGTAGTTCCCGATGATATTATACACTCTCCCTTCCGGTAGATGGCTCAAATCTGAAGTCTCCTCAATCAGACTACTATTGTACTCACCGAGCGCTCAGCTTGGTAAGCTACCAAAAAAAATTGCAATCAAAGACTACTATTGTACTCCTTCCATACTGGTGCATTAGTCACGTTACGAAAACAAAATAATCCCAAAACTTTTAGGAGCGGTGCATTAACTACCCACCTCGTTCCCTGTTTTTTGCCACGAAAAAGAAATCACCCGATAGGAGATGTGGGGTGCGTATGCATTCAATGACTTGAGACTACTTAGACCTCTTCCAATGCAAAGGTGCTTAGAAGAGGTGCTAAGTGCATTATAGCTTAGCAACTCAACTCACCAATGCATAGGTGCTTAACTTGTTGTTGCTAAGCTAACTGTATTTAATGATTTAGCACCTAAACTCTTCCATGCATTGGTCAACTTCTTTCATTTAAGTGGTTTGCCAAGGTTCACGTGCTTGGCATTGGTTCTTCCTGGGGTCACCAAAGTGCTCTCTCTCCTCCTTAATTACTGCGCCATGTCATGTTTTTTTACCTATGTGGCATGCTTAGCACCCGTCCACCATGCAGCACCGGGAAGGGCCTTAGCACAACATTTTTCGTTACATGCATTAACATTTTATTAGTTAAATCAAAGGTCAAAACTTGGCGCAATGCAAAGGGGACCAATAAACTAGTAAACATCAAAGTTCTCTCGTTTTGCCCCTACTTGGTCTCGGTGAGATGACTATAATGCACCGGCATGGAGGGAGGGCTGAGGAGTAGATGGCCAACACACACGTGAACGCAATGCAGTCTGCACTTCTCATATAAAGGCTCCCCACCAGTCCAATATACAAAATCCTACGCACACTGACCAAGGGCAAGAGTGATCACTCCAATTGCAAGATCAGTTGACTAGAAGCTAGATCCATGGAGGCGATGAGAGCGAGCATTAGCCGACTATGCCAGATGGTCCACGACGCCGGCCTGCGGCCCGGCACCGAGGAACGTCTCCAGGTCATGCTTGAGGCCGCCAGGGCGAGAGGCCTCTTGGATGACAACTTCGTCTCCTTGTTCGACAAGGTCCTCGTCGGCTTCCTCGATAAGTTAACCATCGTCGAGAAGCTTGTGGACGACCTTGACGTACGCCTCCAGCACACGCTCCTAGGCTCTATGATGCCCGCCACCCTTAACGGCCTCTATGGTGACAACCTCTTCGACGCACTGGTGGCCCTGCGGCTACCCGCCGTCGCACCGGAGAATGTCCACCTCGAGGTCGCGCTCACCGCGCAGCGCCTGGCGCAGCAAGACACCATCGACATAATCACCCACATCTACGCGCAAATCATCCACAAGGACTACTACGTGCAAGAGGAGGACGATAGGACGCTGGCCTTCTTGGACCATAGGGTAACCTTGGGCGGCATTGTTCAGAAGCTCGTTGAGCTCGCCACCAACGCCACTACTCCTCACACCTTGGTTGGTGACCCGGCGCACTAGGGCGTGATGTCATTGATGGATCCGTATGTATCTTTATCTTTCCGTCAAATCCATGTAGTAGTATATTGTACTAGTAATTATCTTACCTTTTGCATCAGCTTCATAATTTTCATACATACTCCATGCATGAACCGCGCTACAACCAAACTTCTCATTACTCTAGGGAAAATCATTATTTCTATCTATCAGTCGCGCCATGGAGCAGAACCAAATTTGACAAGTTACAAGCTCAAAAGGAAAAGCCTGCTGTGTTCGCGTCGCACCCCCACATGGTTGGTCCGGCACGCTGCTCAAGGGGAAATGTGTGCTGTGTTGAGCAAACTAACTATCGGCAAAACCCCACCCCACCCACCGCGCGATGGCTGAGAAAACAGGAGGGAAAAGAGATGGATGTACCATGGACTCCAAGAAAATTGGTGTCAGATGGGACTCTTGTGGGTGGCGTGTGACGTACTGCTAGACGTGAGTGCTAGTTATGGCCCAAGCCACCCCACTATATCGAGGTGCTGGTTACATAGAGCGAACACATTATATCTCTCTAGGAGTACGGTACACCACTAGTACTACTCACATTGTCGCAAAATTTCCTGGAGTCCATGCTCAACCCTCCTCTCTCTCTCTCTTCTCAGCCAGCCAGCAGAAATATGGAGCCCATCATCTGTTTGCCCACATGCGGTCCCACATGTCAGTGAAAACGCAACACGACCCACCGAACCTACACATCTTTCACCTCGACGTGCTGGTGATGAAAAACAAATCCAATAAAGATCTTTGATGGACGCTTTTGGAGTTACTCAAGAGTAAGATTCTATTACAGTTTAACCAAAGATGCACATCAGGTGGCTTGAACTAGCACTCCATTTTTTTGCATGACACGTCCTGGATGCTGGATGTCCCACGTGTCGGCAAAAGGAGGAAGAACTCGACCAAATCTTCCCCACATTTAGACGGGATGAGTAGGAAACAGGCAAGCCTTGTGCCTACATCATACTACGTACAAGCCCACCTCATGCAGTCACACTATCACCATATTTTCTCGGCCTCCGTGCGACATCTAGCTCTAGTTGATCCAACTAGAACTAACTATTGTGCTAGCATACTCCACTATTTGGTTGTCTCTATGTGATGTGTCCAACTTCATATAACCGGATGTTGGCTATACTACTACGGGACTCACACTCCAAGAAGTGACTCGAAAACCATTCATAAATTGAGTTTATGACATGCATATGCAAATATACCATTCATTACATACAACAAGTCATCAACACACAACGACAATGAGGATGCATGTTGGATTATAGATTATTTCCAACAAAACATTATAGTAAATACTAATGTTTTCATCACACAATAAATAACAAGCAATGAAATGAACTTCAGCTCAACCAATCCCCAGCATTGAAAACGCTTGCTTTGAACCATAGGTAAGCCTCTGGAAAGGCCCAGCTATTGTCAATATCGAGACCAACGCAGGACTGATCATCCAGGCTGAAGCGGCCTATATCAGGACGTATATTCTGATAGGCAGGGTAGGGAACCATAGCAATGTCTGAGGTATAGATACAATTGCTTCTCATAAATGGTAGTAACATTGTGTCAACAGCAGCTGGATCGCCTTTCACCATCAGTGGATAGTTTTGTCCAACGAGGAGTGAGTTTTCTCCAAGACTATCAATACTGAACTAGGGAGAAGGTGTTAGCGCTAGCACACTAGTATTTGTTGGAAATATGCCCTAGAGGCAATAATAAAAGGGTTATTATTATATTTCCTTGTTCATGATAATTGTCTTTTATTCATGCTATAACTGTATTATCCGGAAATCGTAATACACGTGTGAATACATAGACCATAACATGTCCCTAGTGAGCCTCTAGTTGACTAGCTCATTGGTCAACAGATAGTCATGGTTTCCTGACTATGGACATTAGATGTCATTGACAACGGGATCACATCATTAGGAGAATGATGTGATGGACAAGACCCAATCCTAAACATAGCACAAGATCGTGTAGTTCGTTTTGCTAGAGCTTTTTCAATGTCAAGTATCTCTTCCTTAGACCATGAGATCTTGTAACTCTCGGATACCGTAAGAGTGATTTGGGTGTACCAAACGTCACAACATAACTGGGTGACTATAAAGGTGCACTACAGGTATCTTTGAAAGTGTCTCTTGGGTTGGCACGGATCGAGACTGGGATTTGTCACTCCGTATGACGGAGAGGTATCTTTGGGCCCACTCGGTAATGCATCATCATAATGAGCTCAAAGTGACCAAGTGTTTGGTCATGGGATCATGCATTACGGTACGAGTAAAGTGACTTGCCGGTACCAAGACTGAACGAGGTATTGGGATACCGACGATCGAGTCTCGGGCATGTAACGTACCGATTGACAAAGGGAATTGTATACGGGGTTGCTCGAATCCTCGACATCGTGGTTCATCCAATGAGATCATCGAGGAGCATGTGAGAGCCAACATGGGTATCCAGATCCCGCTGTTGGTTATTGCCCGAGAGCCGTCTCGGTCATGTCTACGTGTCTCCCGAACCCGTAGGGTCTACACACTTAAGGTTCGGTGACGCTAGGGTTGTATGAATATGAGTATGCAGCATACCGAATGTTGTTCAGAGTCCCGGATGAGATCCCGACGTCACGAGGAGTTCTGGAATGGACCGGATGTGAAGAATTATATATAGGAAGTGATATTTCGGCCATCGAGAAAGTTTCAGGGTCACCCGGTATTGTACCGGGACCACCGAAAGGGTCCCGGGGGTCCACCGGGTGGGGCCACCCATCCCGGAGGGCCCCAAGGGCTGAAGTGGGGAGGGGAACCAGCCCATAGTGGGCTGGTGCGCCCCCCTTGGCCCACCCCCTGCGCCTAGGGTTGAAACCCTAGGGTGGGGGGGCGCCCCACTTGCCTTGGGGGGTACTCCACCCCCCTTGGCCGCCGCCCCCTTGGGAGATTGGATCTCCCAGGGCCGGTGCCCCCCCTGGGGGCCTATATAAAGGGAAGGTGGGAGGGGGCAGCCGCACCCTGAAGTTCTGGTGCCTCCCTCCCCCTGCTACACCTCTTCCTCCTCCGTCACGTGCTTGGCGAAGCCCTCCGGAGTGCTGCTGTTCCACCACCACCACGCCGTTGTGCTGCTGCTGGAGCCATCATCATCAACCTCTCCTTCCCCCTTTCTGGATCAAGAAGGAGGAGACATCATCGGCTCCGTACGTGTGTTGAACGCGGAGGTGCCGTCCGTTCGGCGCTAGGATCTCCGGTGATAGGATCACGACGAGAACGACTACTTCAACCCCGCTCTTTTGAACGCTTCCGCTCGCGATCTACAAAGTGGTATGTAGATGCATCTCCCATGACTCGTTGCTTAGATGAACTCATAGATAGATCTTGGTGAAACAATAGGAAAAATTTTAATTTTCTGCAACGTTCCACAACAGTGGCATCATGAGCTAGGTCTATGCGTAGTTCTCTATTGCACGAGTAGAACACAATTTTGTTGTGGGCGTAGATCTTGTCAACTTGCTTGCCGCTACTAGTCTTATCTTGCTTCAGCAGTATTGTGGGATGAAGCGGCCTGGACCAACCTTACACGTACGCTTACGTGAGAGCGGTTCCACCGACTGACATGCACTAGTTGCATAAGGTGGCTGGCGGGTGTCTGTCTCTCCCACTTTAGTTGGAGCGGATTCGATGAAAAGGGTCCTTATGAAGGGTAAATAGAAGTTGACAAAATCACGTTGTGGTTATTCGTAGGTAAGAAAACATTTTTGCTAGAACCCAATTGCAGCCACGTAAAAGATGCAACAACAATTAGAGGACGTCTAACTTGTTTTTGCAGCAATTGTCATGTGATGTGATATGGCCAGAAGTTGTGATGAATGATGAATGATATATTGTGATGTATGAGATCATGTTCTTGTAATAGGAATCACGACTTGCATGTCGATGAGTATGACAACCGGCAGGAGCCATAGGAGTTGTCTTTATTTTTTGTATGACCTGCGTGTCATTGAAGAACGCCATGTAAATTACTTTACTTTATTGCTAAACGCGTTAGCCATAGAAGTAGAAGTAGTCGTTGGCGTGACAACTTCATGAAGACACAATGATGGACATCATGATGATGGAGATCATGGTGTCATGCCGGTGACGAAGATGATCATGGAGCCCCGAAGATGGAGATCGAAGGAGCTATATGATATTGGCCATATCATGTCACTACTATATAATTGCATGTGATGTTTATTATGTTTTATGCATCTTGTTTACTTAGAACGGCGGTAGTAAATAAGATGATCCCTTATAATAATTTCAAGAAAGTGTTCCCCCTAACTGTGCACCGTTGCTAAAGTTCGTCTTTTCTAAGCACCACGTGATGATCGGGTGTGATAGATCCTTACGTTCACATACAACGGGTGTAAGACATATTTACACATGCAGAACACTTAGGGTTAACTTGACGAGCCTAGCATGTACAGACATGGCCTCGCAACACAGAGACCGAAAGGTCGAACACGAGTCGTATGGAAGAAACGATCGACATGGAGATGTTCACCGACGATGACTAGTCCGTCTCACGTGATGATCAGACACGGCCTAGTCGACTCGGATCGTGTAACACTTAGATGACTAGAGGGATGTCTAATCTGAGTGGGAGTTCATTATAATAATTTGATAAGATGAACTTAATTATCATGAACTTAGTCTAAAACCTTTGCAAATATGTCTTGTAGATCAAATGGCCAACGCTCATGTCAACATGAACTTCAACGCGTTCCTAGAGAAAACCAAGCTGAAAGATGATGGCAGCAACTATACGGACTGGGTCCGGAACCTGAGGATCATCCTCATAGCTGCCAGGAAACAATATGTCCTAGAAGGACCGCTAGGTGATGCACCCGTCCCAGAGAACCAAGACATTATGAATGCTTGGCAGTCTCGTGCTGATGATTACTCCCTCATTCAGTGCGGCATGCTTTACAGCTTAGAACCGGGGCTCCAAAAGCGTTTTGAGCAACACGGAGCATATGAGATGTTCGAGGAGCTGAAACTAGTTTTCCAAGCTCATGCCCGGGTCGAGAGATATGAAGTCTCCGACAAGTTCTATAGTTGTAAGATGGAGGAAAATAGTTCTGTCAGTGAGCATATACTCAAAATGTCTGGGTTGCACAACCGCCTGTCCCAGCTGGACATTAACCTCCCGGATGAGGCGGTCATTGACAGAATCCTTCAGTCGCTCCCACCAAGCTACAAGAGCTTTGTGATGAACTACAATATGCAGGGGATGGTGAAGACCATTCCTGAAGTATTTTCAATGCTGAAGTCAGCAAAGGTTGAAATCAAGAAAGAACATCAAGTGTTGATGGTAAATAAGACCACTAAGTTCAAGAAGGGCAAGGGTAAGAAGAACTTCAAGAAGGACGGCAAAGATGTTGCCGCGCCCGGTAAGCCAGTTGCCGGGAAGAAGTCAAAGAATGGACCCAAGCCTGAAACTGAGTGCTTTTATTGCAAGGGGAAGGGTCACTGGAAGCGGAACTGCCCCAAATACTTAGCGGACAAGAAGGCCAGCAACACTAAAGGTATATTTGATATACATGTAATTGATGTGTACCTTACCAGTACTCGTAGTAACTCCTGGGTATTTGATACCGGTGTCGTTGCTCACATTTGTAACTCACAGCAGGAGCTGCGGAATAAGCGGAGACTGGCGAAGGACGAGGTGACGATGCGCGTCGGGAATGGTTCCAAGGTCGATGTGATCGCCGTCGGCACGCTACCTCTACATTTACCAACGGGATTAGTTTTAAACCTCAATAATTGTTATTTAGTGCCAAGTTTGAGCATGAACATTGTATGTGGATCTCGTTTAATACGAGATGGCTACTCATTTAAATCTGAGAATAATGGTTGTTCTATTTATATGAGAGATATGTTTTATGGTCATGCCCCGATGGTCAATGGTTTATTCTTAATGAATCTCGAACATAGTGTTACACATATTCATAGCGTGAATACCAAAAGATGTAAAGTTGATAATGATAGTCCCACATACTTGTGGCACTGCCGCCTTGGTCACATTGGTGTCAAGCGCATGAAGAAGCTCCATGCTGATGGACTTTTAGAGTCTCTCGATTATGAATCATTTGACACATGCGAACCATGCCTCATGGGCAAAATGACCAAGACCCCGTTCTCCGGAACAATGGAGCGAGCAACCAACTTGTTGGAAATCATACATACCGATGTGTGCGGTCCAATGAGCGTTGAGGCTCGCGGAGGATATCGTTATGTTCTCACTCTCACTGATGACTTGAGTAGATATGGGTATGTCTACTTGATGAAACACAAGTCTGAGACCTTTGAAAAGTTCAAGGAATTTCAGAATGAAGTAGAGAATCAACGTGACTGAAAGATAAAATTCTTACGATCAGATCGTGGAGGAGAATATTTAAGTCACAAATTTGGTACACACTTAATAAAATGTGGAATCGTTTCACAACTCACGCCACCTAGAACACCTCAGCGTAACGGTGTGTCTGAATGTCGTAATCGCACTCTATTGGATATGGTGCGATCTATGATGTCTCTTACCAATTTACCGCTATCATTTTGGGGATACGCTGTAGAGACAGCTACATTCACTTTAAATAGGGCACCGTCTAAATCCGTTGAGACGACACCGTATGAATTATGGTTTGGGAAGAAACCTAAGCTGTCGTTTCTAAAAGTTTGGGGATGCGATGCTTATGTCAAGAAACTTCAACCTGAAAAGCTCGAACCCAAGTCGGAAAAATGCGTCTTCATAGGATACCCTAAATAAACCATTGGGTATACCTTCTACTTAAGATCCGAGGGCAAGATCTTTGTTGCCAAGAGCGGATCCTTTCTGGAAAAAGAGTTTCTCTCGAAAGAAGTAAGTGGGAGGAAAGTAGAACTCGATGAAGTACTACCTCTTGAACGGGATAGTAGTGCAGCTCAGGAAAATGTTCCTGTGATGCCTACACCAACTGAAGAGGAAAATAATGATGATGATCAAGGTACTTCGGATCAAGTTGCTACTGAACTTCATAGGTCCACAAGGACACGTTCCGCACCAGAGTGGTACAGCAACCCTGTCCTGGAAATCATGTTGTTGGACAACGGTGAACCTTCGAACTATGAAGAAGCAATGGCGGGCCCAGATTCCAACAAATGGCTTGAAGCCATGAAATCCGAGATAGAATCCATGTATGAAAACAAAGTATGGACTTTGACAGACTTGCCCGATGAACGGCGAGCGATAGAAAACAAATGGATCTTTAAGAAGAAGACGGACGCGGATGGTAATATTACCGTCTATAAAGCTCAACTTGTCGCTAAGGGTTATCGACAAGTTCAAGGGATTGACTACGACGAGACATTCTCTCCCGTAGCGAAGCTGAAGTCCGTTCGAATCATGTTAGCAATTGTCGCATACTATGATTATGAGATATGGCAAATGGACATCAAAACGGCATTCCTTAACGGACATCTTAAGGAAGAACTGTATATGATGCAGCCAGAAGGTTTTGTCGATCCTAAGAACGCTAACAAAGTATGCAAGCTCCAGCGATCCATTTATGGGCTGGTGCAAGCATCTCGGAGTTGGAACATTCGCTTTGATGAGATGATCAAAGCGTTTTGGTTTATGCAGACTTATGGAGAAGCCTGCGTTTACAAGAAAGTGAGTGGGAGCTCTATAGCATTTCTCATATTATATGTAGATGACATACTTTTGATGGGAAATGATATAGAACTTTTGGATAGCATTAAGGCCTACTTGAATAAGTGTTTTTCAATGAAGGACCTTGGAGAAGCTGCTTATATATTAGGCATCAAGATCTATAGAGATAGATCGAGATGCCTCATAGGTCTTTCACAAAGCACATACCTTGATAAGATTTTGAAGAAGTTCAAAATGGATCAGTCCAAGAAGGGGTTCTTGCCTGTATTGCAAGGTGTGAGATTGAGCTCGGCTCAATGCCTGACCACGGCAAAAGATAAAGAAGAGATGAGTGTCATCCCCTATGCTTCAGCCATAGGATCTATTATGTATGCCATGCTGTGTACCAGACCTGATGTAAACCTTGCCGTAAGTTTGGTAGGAAGGTACCAAAGTAATCCCGGCAAGGAACACTGGACAGCGGTCAAGAATATCCTAAAGTACCTGAAAAGGACAAAGGACATGTTTCTCGTTTATGGAGGTGACGAAGAGCTCGTCGTAAAGGGTTACGTCGACGCTATCTCCGACACAGATCTGGATGACTCTAAGGCACAAACCGGATACGTGTATATGTTGAATGGTGGAGCAGTAAGCTGGTACAGCTGCAAGCAGAGCGTCGTGGCGGGATCTACATGTGAAGCGGAGTACATGGCAGCCTCGGAGGCAGCGCATGAAGCAATTTTGGTGAAGGAGTTCATTACCGACCTAGGAGTCATACCCAATGCGTCAGGGACGATCAAACTCTTCTGTGACAACACTGGAGCTATTGCCCTTGCCAAGGAGCCCAGGTTTCACAAGAAGACCAGGCACATCAAGCGTCGTTTCAACTCCATCCGTGAAAATGTTCAAGATGGAGACATAGATATTTGCAAAGTACATACGGGTCTGAATGTCGCAGATCCGTTGACTAAACCTCACTCGTGAGCAAAACATGATCAACACTAGAACTCTATGGGTGTTCGATTCATCACAATGTAACTAGATTATTGACTCTAGTGCAAGTGGGAGACTGTTGGAAATATGCCCTAGAGGCAATAATAAAAGGGTTATTATTATATTTCCTTGTTCATGATAATTGTCTTTTATTCATGCTATAACTGTATTATCCGGAAATCGTAATACACGTGTGAATACATAGACCATAACATGTCCCTAGTGAGCCTCTAGTTGACTAGCTCGTTGGTCAATAGATAGTCATGGTTTCCTGACTATGGACATTAGATGTCATTGACAACGGGATCACATCATTAGGAGAATGATGTGATGGACAAGACCCAATCCTAAGCATAGCACAAGATCGTGTAGTTCGTTTTGCTAGAGCTTTTTCAATGTCAAGTATCTCTTCCTTAGACCATGAGATCGTGTAACTCCCGGATACCATAAGAGTGCTTTGGGTGTACCAAACGTCACAGCGTAACTGTGTGACTATAAAGGTGCACTACAGGTATCTCCGAAAGTGTCTGTTGGGTTGGCACGGATCGAGATTGGGATTTGTCTCTCCGTATGACGGACAGGTATCTCTGGGCCCACTCGGTAATGCATCATCATAATGAGCTCAAAGTGACCAAGTGTTTAGTCACGGGATCATGCATTACGGTACGAGTAAAGTGACTTGCCGGTAACGAGACTGAACGAGGTATTGGGATACCGACGATCGAGTGTCGGGCATGTAACGTACCGATTGACAAAGGGAATTGTATACGGGGTTGTTCGAATCCTCGACATCGTGGTTCATCCGATGAGATCATCAAGGAGCATGTGGGAGCCAACATGGGTATCCAGATCCTGCTGTTGGTTATTGCCTGAGAGCCGTCTCAGTCATGTCTACGTGTCTCCCGAACCTGTAGGGTCTACACACTTAAGGTTCGGTGACGCTTGGGTTGTATGAATATGAGTATGCAGCATACCGAATGTTGTTCGGAGTCCCGGATGAGATCCCGGACGTCATGAGGAGTTCCGGAATGGTCCATAGGTGAAGAATTATATATAGGAAGTGATATTTTGGCCATCGGGAAAGTTTCAGGGTCACCCGGTATTGTACCGGGACCACCGAAAGGGTCCCGGGGGTCCACCGGGTGGGGCCACCCATCCCGTAGGGCCCCAAGGGCTGAAGTGGGGAGGATAACCATCCCATAGTGGGCTGGTGCGCCGCCCTTGGCCCACCCCCTGCCCCTAGGGTTGAAACCCTAGGGTGGGGGGGGGGCCCACTTGCCTTGGGGGGTACTCCACCCCCCTTGGCCGCCGCCCCCTTGGGAGATTGGATCTCCCAGGGCCGGCGCCCCCCTGGGGGCCTATATAAAGGGAAGGGGGGAGGGGGCAGCTGCACCCTGAAGTTCTGGCACCTCCCTTCCCCTGCTACACCTCTTCCTCCTCTGTCACGTGCTTGGCGAAGCCCTTCCGGAGTGCTGCCGTTCCACCACCACCACGCCGTTGTGCTGCTGATGGAGCCATCATCATCAACCTCTCCTTCCCCCTTACTGGATCAAGAAGGAGGAGACGTCATCCGCTCCATACGTGTGTTGAACGCGGAGGTGCCGTCCGTTCGGCGCTAGGATCTCCGGTGATAGGATCACGACGAGAACGACTACTTCAACCCCGTTCTTTTGAACGCTTCCGCTCGCGATCTGCAAAGTGGTATTTAGATGAATCTCCCATGACTCATTGCTTAGATGAACTCATAGATGGATCTTGGTGAAACCGTAGGAAAAATATTAATTTTCTGCAACGTTCCACAACAGTATCCATCTCAAATACCCTACAACGGATGTTGGAATAGGTCCGGAGAGTGCGACCATGGGAGACAACACCTGCTTCCTTAGTAGTAACATCAGTAGTGCAATGTATATAGACAAGAAGAGGTGATCCATCAGAATAAGTTGACAGGCGCCACTCAGTATATAGGTCCTGCTCGTCCTCATGCTCGTGATCATCACCATCGCCATCTCCTCCTTGGTTATAAATTTTTTCAAGTATAGGTGGTGGAATGTTCACAGGACCTTGGAAACACAAGAAGGTTAATTAGTAAATGGAAACTAGCTAACCCGCATGCATGTGGATGAAACAATTATAATTATAGTGGAAGACAAGCGTACCAAAACCATAAGGATTCCATGCAGAAATAGTGCCACGAGTGGTGGCAGCAAACACAAGACGCTCGTATTGAATTGCATCACAATACTCATCCGTGTACTGAAATTGATTTTTGAGCAATATCCATCGAGACATGGAAGTAAGGATGACAACAAGCTTGTCGAAGATAGCAACAACTTCATAGTTCGTGTAATCCCAAGAGCTGTTGGGAACTCGACAAATTGCAATATTCCGTAGACAACAGTCATGATGATCGTATTGGAACGTATGTAGATCATCTGTGTGCTCAACCTCAGGGCACTCTAAGATTTTTGAAAGTGGAATCCGCTGATAAATGTACACATTCACAAGTTCCACTCGAAGTTGTACCAATATAAACAACCCAATCTCCATTTGCGCCTGCCTAGGACTTACCCTTAAGTGATGGCATATTAACATCACACGTAGCATTATCAAGTGGCATCAAATTGCACAAGGAGAGGCTTCCGTCGTCCACGCGCCAGTGAGTAGGGTGTCGGTGTCAAAACTGGCAGATCTCAGGTAGGGGGTCCTAAGCTGTGTGTCTTAGGATCGATGGTAACATGGACACGGGATTTTACCCAGCTTCGGGATCTCTCAAAGAGATAATACCCTACATGCTGCTTGATTGAATTTGATGAGTATACGGGTTACAAGAGTTGATCTACCTCGAGATCATAATGGCTAAACCCGAGATGTCTAGCCTGTATGATTATGATGCCCTATCGACTAGCCTGGCCTCGGCTTATATAATGTACCAGAGGCCTAGGATAACAAGAGTCCTAGTCAAATACGCCGGTGGAGAGGAGTCCTTGTCTTGATCACCAAGTCTTGTGGAATCTTCCTCGTGCATACATCGGGTGTCCGAACTGGCCCATGAGTAAACGGCCATGGGGGTCATCGGCCCAATCCAACTGATCGGGAGACGACATGGTGAGTACCCCGTAGTCCAGGACACTGTCAGTAGCCCCCTGAACCGGTCTTCAAGTTGGGGACACTCCTCGATTCTTCCGAACTATTCTTCATCTTCGGTCATCGGTCTTGATAATTGGTTCAACAAATCATCTCATCTTCTATCTTGAGGATCACCGAAGTGAATCCGAAGAGTTTACACGTCCGGTATCCGAGGAGCCCCTTTAAGTTCTCGGCCTTTATCAATGCCTTGTTATTTTTTACACCACACCTCGGGTTTGAAATTGTTCCTGTGCGGTAGTGTCCTCTTGCATCCGAGCTCCAACGCCAGACTGCATTCGAGATATCTTTTGCAGTCGAGCACCAACGCCGGTCTATACGAGCTCCGACGCCGGACTGTATCCGAGCTCCGATGCCGGACTATATCTGAGGTGTCTCAGATCACCTTGGCTTGAAAAAGTTTGAAGGAGGTTATCTGAGTTTAACGATGAAAAGTTCTCTATGGAACAAGCCATTCAAATCCGATCTTTATGCGGGACCACTTCAAAGCTCCAATGATGGTCAGCACCTGAGGTGTCGTAAACTACCTCGGTCTTTTAAAAGATTGAACGAACTCAGCCGAGCTTAATGCCGGAAATGCCCTCTATGGAGCCAGCCACTGGCGCCAGAGCTTTATGCCAGACTACTTCCGAGGTGGTGCACCACCCCGACCGCGGGCTGATTTTTTGTGAATATTTTTCATTGGTGCAATTTATTCTCTGCCAAGATATATAGCTAGTATATTTATATCCAGTAGCCCTCAAGGTGTGTGTCGGTCTAAAACCCGAGATGCACCTGAAGGAAAAGATGAAATTGCTGATCCTAGTAGCCCATGAGACTAAGGTTGATTCACAAAATCGGCCTGAGGATCGACTCCTAGCTCGGCAGCATACGTAGGATTAGAAACACAGTGTAATATATTAGAGGTAATAGTGATCGATGGATGGGCCCCTGAGAGAGGGTCATGAGAAGTCGCCGTGATATATTAGCTTGATGCCAGATAAGTCCCAGATGGTACTTACTATTGTCCGAAGACGCGCTTGTCCATAGTTCGGTCATGCCGCACACCAAGCACTTTGAATTTTCTGCATTGAGTAGGCAATGCAGTAGCCCCCGAGCCACTGGTCAGGTGGCAACACCAGATCAGGGGATTGTTGTGCCCCTTTAATATTTATAAATAATGAGCGCAACGCCCAGTAGCCCCCGAGCCTTAATATGGTCACGGGTGGCCGAATTAAGGATCGATATCCGTTTGACAGAAAAAGGTGTTGTGTTTAACACAAACTTCTCAAAAAGAGAATAAGATCTCTTAAAGGAGCTTAGAGCTGGTCGAAATCCGAGCTCGCCAAGGTAGGCCCCAAGCGGTTTAAAAGATGGTTGAAGTAAATGGATTTTACTCGCAATTTTTATGTAAGTACTTTACATCATTAATGCTCGGATCTGCATTGTACAAAACATTGTTGACTAACCATCGGCTTCAACATCATCGGCCAGTAGCTGGGGAGTGTTTGTCCCACTATATAAAGCCTTTATAATGGCAAAAGATATACGGAAAACAAGGCAATCCGGCCATACAGTTTTATAAACAAAGGTACATGGAGAGATATGTTATAAGACATCTTCTGGGAAAATAGTTCCATTATAGGTTTCTTTTCCCAGGCTTTCATGTTGATTATGATGATGAAACCTCAACTCTAATCAATGTGGGAGGAAAATATTGAGATTTAGTTGTGGGGAAAGTTCCCAAACTCTGTGGTTTTTAATGGACCAAAATTTTCGCTTTCGTCGTTGCCGGCCAATTATATTCTTTAAGATGGACAACTTTCGGCTTCTCCCAGTCTGAGGTACTAACACGGATGACCCAGAAGTAACAATCACAGAGGTGCTCCCTTTACCTCCTAGCCGAACAATCAGGAATGTAGGGGTAATCACAGGAGCCAGGAAACCCAGCTTGGCCGAAATCTTAAGTCAAATTGATGCATATTTATGGCTTTATAATGATGATTATGGAAGGCAACGCTTGTATACTGAAAACAAATGCTGATGATATGTTTATTTTGACTCTGCTGAGACCATTTATTGGTTGAAAGTGGCCCATCATCGGCTTCTACCCCTTTGTAGATACTACGCAGGGTGTTTCCGCAATAACAAGACAACCCTTAGCCGACGTCTCGGTACCCGGAGGCGGTTGTGTTAGCAGAAATGAGGCAATCAAATATGTGGGCTTTAGAACTTTCACTTAGTCGTAGGAGCTTAAAGTTGGGAGGCCAGCTACTAGCCCCTAGTTAGTGTTCGGCAACAGTCGAGGTCAAGCCATAAACACTTCGGCCAGTGTTATGAACGGCGTGTCATTTAACACAGTCATCGGATCGTTGACCAGTTTACGCTTATTGTGACAGTCAGTTTTCGGCTTTCTCCACTGAGGTGCTTAACCATGCGAGCTGGAAGCACAATTGCAGTGGTTCTCCCTTTGCACACCTAGCCAAACAAAGCGGAACGTAGGAGGCAAGCACAGGAGCCGTGCAACCCAACTATTGACCAAAGACACAATTCGAAACCGATGCATATATAGCAATATATGAGAATGTTTTTGCAGAATCTCTAAAGGTGTCCGGCGTTGCACTACGAGACCTATGCTGGAAACACACAAACAGTTTAAAACGGCCATAGGATCGAAAAGCCAAAAGCTTATGTAAAAGCTTGACGTCCGGACTAAACCAAGATTTTGGTGCCAATCCGGAAATTGGTCTTTTAAAAAAAAGTGTGCATCTGTCGTGCTTTAACATGACACATATGATCTCAAGACTTCAAATGGGTTAGCCTACGGCTTCAAGCTCCTTATCTCGAAGGTGGAGTGCATATCCGAGGCCAGTTTAGCGAACTAAACTCGAGCGGCTTTAGAGAGAAGCTAGGCTATCCGGCTATTGACCATACACTCGAGTCAAAAAAGGAGCGGTAGAAAAAGACTTTCCAACGGACAAGAAGAAAACACATTATCATAGAACTACTCGTGTAATTTTTAGGAGCCCCCAGTTAACATGGGTAAATGGAGTTTCTTGTTAACAAACAACGTATCTGAGCATGGTCGAACCGAACACAAGTTAAAAATTTAAAACTTTGAGCATGAAAGCGACTTAGCAGGTTAATGTGTCCAGCACTAATGACGCAGTCCGAGCTTGAAGCGAGACAAGGTTCCATCCCCCATGCCGGTCCCGAGGTGGCGGAGCCAAGGGCTCGGCACTCCAAAGTGGTGACATAGAACGACCAATGCAGGTCGGCAGAGTGATGTCGAAGTCCCCGGCGTGGGTTAATAAAGTGATGACAAAGCCCCCAGTCCAGCCGAGGTGACGTGGTATGTCAGCACGCCGAGGTGACAACACTTCCCTACCCGGATCATTTACCTGTGCACAAAAAATAGTGCAAACCGGAGATAATAGTAATAATAATAAATTAAAAAAATTGTTGTTGCATAATTAATAATTTACGCAAAGTGAGTAATAAAGAAATATGGCCCGTGTGCCGAACACTCGATGAGGTAGAGCTCTCTCAGCAATGCCGAAGTCCCTGAGGCGACCGAACATGTCGGTATGGCAATTCGATCAACAAGGTGATCACGCACGCCGATTTATTCCGATTGGGATGACGACGTCGGCTTGCCAAAGTGACCGCGTGACGCAGTCGAATTCGATTACCTACACATGTAAAATAGTGCGGGACAACAATAACAATATAAATATATAAAAATCCTCACGTAATTTATTTACGCAAAATAATTTATTCAAAGAGATGTGCTGTGGCACCGAAGTTATTGTCGATGCAGGGCGTCGGCGTGATGCGGTGATGGCGTGACAAAGCCTGAATTTGCAGGGTGGTCCAAGTTCCGGATGCGGCGTTCCCCGAACTGTGTACGAAAACTGACCGAACCACCACGTGACCGTCGTTAATGCGGCCAACATTTGATAGACCTGTGTACAGATGATGGAACAAACCAGAGTAATAATTCCTTGGGAAAACTAAACACAAACAAACAAAAATTACTAGGATTAATAGCACCTGGTTTATTTGTTATAGCAATCCGAAGAAAGGTGACTCCCCAAAATTGGGACCTGATCCGCACACCTGATGGGCGATAAAGCGGCAGCATGGCAATGCTGGCCAAGGTTGGCTCGCCGAGGCAAAGCACTCGGTCCAGCTAACGTGACTAAGCTGGTTGGCTGGTGACGCCGAAGTCACAGGAGTATGTTGATGAAGAAATAGCCAAGTCCCCGGTCCAGCCGAGGTGACGAAGCTGGTTGGTAAGGAGATGTTGCATCTTCCATGTCAGCCGAGGTGTTGAAGCAGTTCGGCGTGATGGACATCGGCTTGAAGAAGCGACAGTGTGGCCATGCCGACGTAGGTCGTAACTTGTGACGTGGTCAATACCGGCTTGATGAAGTGACCATGCGGTGATGCCGGTGTGCCCGCTCCGTGTAATCCGTGGGGTGGCGATGTTGGTGATCATTTATCCTTGGCGATTCTGAACTCTTGTTCGGCTCGCCGAGATGATGATCCAAAGAAGTTGAGCTCGGCTCAACAAAGCGACGACGTGTCTAGCGTAGGCCAGCAGCTGTGGAGCAATATTATCGGACTGATTTGACACCAGCGTGATGGTGAAGGTTACCTCAGAGGAGGCTTAAAATTTTATGGGCACGTGTTTAAAAACAACGCACAATACCCTACAAAAAAATTCCTTCGAAAGGGTTGTCCAATATTCCGTTCATGAAGAAACATGAACTTGGGCCAGATTCGTATTCGTGCAGAAAACAGATCCGAAAATTGGTCCACTCATCGGAAGGTTCCCAGAGTTTCAACCGTCGGATCAAGCTAAAATTTTGAGGGGTGGTAGATATGGGAATTCTGCAGTAGATGAACAGTTAGATCTTCCAAAGGACCTCCGAGCTGGGCTCTGGAGACCACGCCCTAAACTCGTCCGGATTCCCGTCCAGATTTGACAGGGCTCCTGTATATCGTAGATTGCCGGAGATTCCTCCATCGGAACTCGACGAAATTTTGTAGTGTTGTTGTAGACTTAATTCTGCACAATTCCACTGAAGGAATCTTCAAAGCGATGCTCGAGGAGGTGGTGGTAGCGGATACAAGTTTGCTATTCAAAAAAATAGCACGGTCGCCTGAGGGCAATGTTGATGTTGAGCCCCCGAGCTCCATGGATGATTCCTCCATTATCTTGATAGAGATCAGAGTTGATGTTGATGAAGGCCCTCGTCCGAACATGATAATTGGCCGAACATGATAATTGGAGGTAGGGCACAGTCCTCGGTCAAGCCAAGGTGACCAGTCAAGGCAGCGACAAAGACACCAACGTCGCAGTTGATCTGCAGGCGAGCCATTGTTCTTTTTGCCGACCACACAGCGGTACTCTCAATGAAAGCACCATTGTCGGTGTCAAAATCGGCAGATCTTGGGTAGGGGGTCCCAAGTTGTGTGTCCTAGGATCGATGGTAATATGGACACGGGATTTTACCTAGCTTCGGGCTCTCTCAAAGTGATAATACCCTACATGCTGCTTGATTGACTTTGATGAGTATAGGGGTTACAAGAGTTGATCTACCTCGAGATCATAATGGCTAAACCCTAGATATCTAGCCTATATGATTATGATGCCCTATCGACTAGCCTGGCCTCGGCTTATATAATGTACCAGAGGCCTAGGATAACAAGAGTCCTAGTCGAATACGCCGCTGGAGAGGAGTCCTTGTCTTGATCACCAAGTCTTGTGGAATCTTCCTCATGCATACATCGGATGTCCGAATTGGCCCATGACTAAACGTCCATGGGGATCCTCGGCCCAATCCAACTGATTGGGAGACGACGTGGTGAGTACCCCCTAGTCCAGGACACTGTCACAGGGTCATGGCGAAGAAGATAGGGATATCAAACCACTCCTGGACCCTTGGGTTCTTTGTAATGATGTTATTAGTTGAGTCGAGAATGGTCTTGAACGAACCTGTCATGCTAGCCAAAGTGATGATGTTGCATCGATCAATGAGTTCCTCCACCATGTCATCTTTCAGATCGGGGCAAGAATAACGGGGTCGTTTCTGGCCTATTCCCTCCATGGAGAACACAACCGTACAATGGTAGAAGGAAGGGTGAAGGCAAATGGAGGAGCGAGGAAGAGCATGCGACAGCAGTTCCAAATCGAGAGGGAAAGGCAAAGAGGCGATGGATGGCTACCACGGTACAGGAAGAGGCGCCCGGGCCTACATAGACATCTGTTCAGAAATTGTACAAAAGGACTCGCCATCTTCTCACTGACAAGTTGGAACGGGACCATGATGACCCACAAGTATAGGGGATCTATCATAGTCCTTTTGATAAGTAAGAGTGTCGAACCCAACGAGGAGTAGAAGGAAATGACAAGCGGTTTTCAGTAAGGTATTCTCTGCAAGCACTGAAATTATAGGTAACAGATAGTTTTGTGATAAGATAATTTGTAACGGGTAACTAGCAATGAAAGTAAATAAGGTGCAGCATGGTGGCCCAATCCATTTTCTAGCAAAGGACAAGCCTGGACAAATTCTTATAATGAGAAAAGAGCTCCCGAGGACACATGGGAATTATCGTCAAACTAGTTTTCATCACGCTCATATGATTCGCATTCGTTACTTTGATAATTTGATATGTGGGCGGACCAGTGCTTGGGTACTGCCCTTTCTTGGACAAGCATCCCACTTATTATTAACCCCTATTGCAAGCATCCGCAACTACAAAAGAAGTATTAAGGTAAACCTGACCATAGCATGAAACTAGAGGATCCAAATTAGCCCCTTACACTACAAAAAAATACACTTCCGTGATGATACGTGTTTGTCACAGTAGGTGACGTTTTTTGTCATGCATGTACATCCATGACAAATTTATGACAGAATAAAGATAGCCATACCTGTGCTGTCGTAGAAGTGTTCGATGACATTACCAAAATTATCATCACGGAAGTGTCCACTTCCATGACGATAAATCACGCGTCACAGAAGTGCTTTCATCAAGGGTGACCGACACGTGGCATCCACCGTAACGGAACGCCGTTAAGCTATCAGGTCGGGTTTTGGATCCGATAACCCGTTAACAGCCCCGACCAATGGGGATTTTCCACGTGTAAAATCATCATTGGCTGAAGGAAACACGTGTCGGCTCATCGTTGGGACAGATGTCATCCACTCATTGGACAGAAGGCGCCTATGATACGTCGACATGTGGCACGGCCAATCAAGTTTAAATGGGCCGGCCCAACTAAAGGCCCACAATATTTGGCAGCCCATAATGGGCCGGCCCATTTAAAGGCCCACGAGATTTTGCGGACTATAATGGGCTGGCCCAGCTAAAGGCCCACAAGATTTCACGGGCCATAATAGGCCGGCCCAGGTAAAGGCCCAGAAAATTTTTGTGTGCCATAATGGGCCGGCCCAGGTAAAGGTCCACAAAATTCTTGCGGATCATAATGGGCCGGCCCAGCTAAAGGCCCACGAGATTTTGCCGACATTAATGGGCCGGCCCAGCTGTAGGCCCACGAGATTTTGCTGACATTAATGGACCCTAGTAGGCCGGCCCATTAACTGGCTGCCATGTTTTGGGCCAAATGTCGGCCCATAATTGATCCGGTCCATTAATGGCCTGTCACGTTCCAGGACTAGTAATGGCGCATATAAGATCCGGCCCATTAAAAGACTCCCACTTTCTGGGCCAAATCACGGCCCAGATCAGGTCCGGCCCTTTAAGAGGCTTTGGTCTCAATTATGGCCCATATCAGATTGGGACCGTCGACTAGACGCTATGCTTTTGGGACCACTTGCTAAAGGCCCATTTAGTAATTCGGCCTGATATTAGTTTCGGCCTATTAAGGCACATTTAACATTTCGGCCCTATATTAATTTCGGCCTGTTAAAAGCCTGTCATATAGTTGGGCCTAACTACGGACCGGTTTGCATCCGGCCTGCTCGCAGCCGATATCTGATTGGGCCAAACAAGGAACGAGACAACTTTGGCCTGTTAAAAGCCTGTGAATTGATTCACACAATCATGGGCCGGGGTCCATTTCGGGCTGCCGCCGGCCCATGAGCTATTCGGCACGTTTCAGGCCCAGCCTACTTCTCAGCCTCCTAAAACCCATTGAGTTTTCTTGCGAAAAGAGGACTGGGGGTTACTCGGCCTATTAAAAGCCCGAATCTACTAGTGGGCCAGTTTGACGGGGCCCATGATGCGGATCATACATCATGATTGCATGACGGCCCGATTATGTACCGTAATTTTACGGTTTGGCCGGTTTACTGCGAAGACAGGATATATATACAATAAAATAACGGCAGCATCGTGAATAAGAAAAAACCTAGACTATACAATAAAGAAATTACGGCATATTACATCCACTGGGCATCAAAGTTCGCCACTATGATAATAAAGCACAAGCAGACAGCAGATTACATACTCTGGGCATCAAAGATCGCCACCAGTGCAAATAAACACGCCGACAAAATAATATACAAAACCGACAGCACTTCAATAGAGTTCAAGAAAGGTTAGCCCTACTGGGGAGCTGCAGCACAAGCAGCTGAGCAAGATGACGAGACTGCGCTTGTTCAACACTTATATCTTCCTCACTCTGAAAGATAAACAAGCAGACAGATGATAGGTTTTGCACATAAAAGTATCAGTGCTGACAATTCATCACATTTCTTACTGACGAATAAAGTGACACAGTTTAAAATTGCATTAACACAATATGGTATTGTTCAGGTCAAGACATGGCAGGAATTGACATTGTGAAGGAGTTGGCAGCTTCACGACACCACTGGATTACAGATCAAGAACTCATAAGTATCAATGGTTAGTGTGCTGTCAATTTATCCCATTTCAGATTGGCAAATAAAGAGGCGGTTTAAATAATAGTAGAATGATATGACATTGTTCGTAGTTAAGACATTGCAGAATATGACATTGTGCTGTAGTGGGTAGGTTCACCACACCACTGGATTACGGATGAAGAACAGAAGCATGCATGCAGTGCAAAAGAAGATCACTTGCTTTGTATAGTTTAATTTACATGGTATGAAGAAGGAACTTGGTTGTACAACTGAAAACTTAAATTGAGAAGGACAAACTTTTGTTTATGAACTACACAATAAACATTAAACATGCAATTTGATGCAAACACCAAAAATAAACAGTTGTTGCAGTCATGCCTAACCAAATATACACAACAAAAGTTTGAAGGCTTGAGAAGGAAAAACTTACATTACTGGTGAAGTCAGGCTCTATAAAGCCCTTGTCCATGCTGATGGGGGGCAATTCAAGAAGCTTAGCACAGAATGTTCTTCATAAGCATTGCCTTTATTCTACATTTTGTTAAGAGTAAATATAGATGTGATAATATACGAAAAAATGGAAAATATTTAAGATAAGATGAAGAGTGATGCTACATAACCAAGTAGCTATAAATGTATGTGCAGCGATACAGGCAAAAGGCACAACCAAGAGCAATGCACAGCTAAACTTCTTCAGTACCAACCTTATGGTAAGAGTAAATATAGATCTGATGTGTAGAAAATGGAGGGCAAAGGAAAATAAGCTGTAGAGTGATGGTACATGAACAACTACCTGTCAATATAAGTACACTGATAAAGGACAGCATGTACTTACAAGAACAATGCAGAGCTAAAGAAATTCATTGGCATTGGATATATTCTACACTAATGTAACCATTCATACAGATCAAATAATTTGGAGCGAACAATTGATAAGCAAGCTATCATGCATACTGTTGTCACATAATGAACCAGGTATGTATGCAAGTACAGTGATACAGGACAACAGGTACTAACAAGATCAAAGCAGCGGGCAGCATATTTGTGATATCCTGTCGTTCTTTTCAAACCGGAATTCTTCTTCGAGCAGATTTCCTGCAAAAAAGATCCGTAAGGCACATGCGGAAAAGTAGAAGTTCAAATTGTCATGTGATTTCCTAGACAGTACCTCATCCTGGGAACGAGACCAGTGCATAACAAGGTTTTTCCATTCAATGTCTTCTAAATTTAGCACAGGAGACTTCACCGGAAATTCGTTTATAGACTTGCCATCAAAGTGTGATTTCCTCAGGTAACACCGATACTGCTGCAATGCTTCCTTGAAAAGCACAAGCAAGCTTTGCTGGTCATGACTATCCAGATTGACCCTCACCTAGTTACAACAGTGTAATGTAAATCATTGATGTGTTCGATCAGCAGAAAACAGGAAAATAATAACCATGAATAATAGCACTTACACGTAAGTTGGACAGGAAGATGTGAAAATGGTGTTTGTCTTCACTATAATCTTCCCATGATGGGAATATATGCACGTAGTCCCTAACAACATTGAAAGCATTGTCTTTTAAACTGGGAATAAATGGAATGGGGTTCCAATCTGCAGGAATTGGCCGTCTCTGCAGTTGGGATAGGTCTTCGGCCGGTGGACTTGTTGTACTTTGTGCTAGAGTGGGATTTTTTTGTGGTACGGCTGGTGCTATGGCAAATGAAATCGGTATACCTTTTGCTGGAGTGTAGGTCCTGTGTGGTGGGGCTAGTGGTGTGGCTAGTGAAGTATGGGTACAGTCTGCTGGAGTCGGTCCTATGTTTTGTGTCACTGGTTGTACAACCAATATAAGTGCGGCGCTGTCTAATTTCTCCGGCACCACCACGTTTTTCAAGGACTTTGCTGGTGCTCCTTCAGGTTCGGCAATCACCCTCTTCCTTCTTGATGTATGATGCACAAGAATGGCATTTGAGTGGAAAAACATGGTATGTCGACAGATGGAATATGTATTGATAATGGATGGGCATAGCATCTCGAGTTATATGATGAGTAAACTAAGCAGATGGTGGTGCAACAAAGTAGAAGAAATGCAAGACAACATATGCAAGATACGCGCAATCAATAAAACCTTGCCAAATTAGAACAGGCACCTTGATGGGTGAACAGGACATGCCATCTGCCTTTGACTCCTCGAGGTTAGAATAGTCATTAGAATGATATTCTGAACAAGAATCAATAGGTGGGGAGCGTACGAGTTTCATTGCTTCCAAAATGGCACTCAATGTGTTGGTGCCAATTTTGTAAGTCATTGCAGTGTTCCACAATATTCTTCTGATGCACGGATTCTGATATTCACTGTAATTGCGTATAATATCTGAGAACCATGAAAACATAAATGGTTGTGAGATTATCTTTGTAATGCAGATGATATTCTAATATAGGGGTGCCCCTGTAAACACTTATGTGCTATCACTGGATTTTGATGAGAGAGCTCATGTGTGCTGTAATATCGTGCGTGCATTTATATAATCTGGCACAAGTACACAAAAAAATAGGCTCCAAAAGTAAGGATAGCTGGCAGATGATAGGTTCATAATATACTGTATAGATAGTTTATTGCCAAACCATGATAACAAGAGCACACAGGAACTAGGCAGATCATAGTGTACATAACAGGGGTACACCATAACCATGATATATAAATTGGGAAAGTGGAACTGTCTTGAAAATACGGTGTTGTATTGCCGCTAGTAGCCTATCGATCACGTACAGGCCAGCACTATCGAACATGGTAAAGAAGAGCAAGCAGATTTTGGATAATAAAATGTTGGTTGTGCAGTGCCCACACATGATGAACCAGAGCGCATTAAGAATGCAACTCCCAGCTGTCTCTCGACCATTTCAGGCGGTTGGATGAAGATCCTACGTCTCCTAACCCTTCTTCTTCCTCATCTGTGATTCTTCCCATACAGAACACCGCACGGGCCGCCGGCCGGACCACCGGCCCCCACCGCCTGTGTTCCTCCGCCACCCCCACCCCCCACCCGCGTCGAGTTTTCTTCGTTCGACGAGGCCCCACAACCACCCGAGCCCCTTGGATCGCACCGGCGAACTCCGGCGAGCTCTGAAAAATCGACTGACCCAATTTTGAAATTTAGTCTACTGTGATTTAACTAGTGTGGAATATAAAAGGGGAAAACCATAAGCATTGGGAGTATAGTGTTGAGCGTGCCATGCGGCGGATCTGAAGGTGCAAACCGGACAAAGGCAACTTCGCAACCAAGACAAGAAATCAGAGTAAAGCAGTGGCAATCTATTTTCTTGCTGTGATAAATAAGTTGAGCAGATACGAAAGAGTACCGCCTCTGGTGCGGCGCCGTGTACGCATCTGGTGGGAATTTGACGGTGTTGCCGTAGCGATGGCTGTCGGCGGCATGGAAGCAGATCTAGGAGGGTAGACGGTGGCGGCGGGGCGCGGTGGATGAGACGGTCGTAGGAGCGGCGCCGGCAAGGTGGACGACGGCGGGGATGAAGCAAGAGGATGGGATGCAAAGATCTCGGTCTGAAGGCATGGATGAGAGAGGTCGATCTCTTGTAATGGATGGCGGCATCGGGGTATCAGCTCCGGCATGGTGGAGGAGGACGGCGCTGGATGGGGTGGCGGACGGTGGCGGACAGAGGAGGGTGGGGTGGAGAGGGTGTTTTGGCGCCCACGGAGTACGAATGGGGAAAAGGGAGGTAGAGAGGAAGGGGGAACCATGTAGTCAGGGCGCGCTTGTCTCAAATGCGAGGAAATTTACAAACTTAGCCCCCGTTTCAAATTTCTACTACATCACAACAACATTAGTCGGTTGGGGATAGGACGGTAATCTCGCATACACCGAATATTTGCCGAAGAGAGTTTGTTTTTGGCACCCACCGTGTATGAATATGAATCGGGGAGGGAGTCGATTTCGGCCGAGGGCACGCTGTGTTTTGGCGCCCACCGTGTATGAATCCGGGTGAGAGGCGGTTACGTCACGTTTGGGTGAAATTACAAACCTACCCCTATCGAAACCTATAGAAATCCGGCAGATAGGCTTTGCGCGGCAGGGATAGGCAGTAGTGATTTCCATCTTGCAGATTTTGGTTTCGGGCGGTTACTGCGACTTCTTCGTTCAAATTTTGCACAGTGCACGTTTACCGTGCCAACTCAATTCGAATCCCGTTTGTATTCTACTATTTTTTTCGGGCGGGATCCATTTACAATTGGAATTACATTCTATATACATCATTTTTTTACATATATACTTTCAAAAGCACAACACCATTTATACATAAATATGGTTTACAAATGGCATGATCTCAGATTCATAAGGTTGTATCCATCAATTTGGATTTTCAAATTTTGAAACCACTTTATGTTGAAATCCAATGTATGCATTCCTCGCTAACTGTTTCGAATTAATGTGTGTTTCATGCGGGTTTTTTTTAACTTCTCAAACATGTATAATGTGTTTCACACACGCAACATATTGTGTAATCCCGTTTAGACACTAATTGCATATAAACCATGCATTGTTTGTAATTGAAGAATCTATGGATCACCAATATTGATAAACTATATAACATTACACGCGTGCCCAAATTCAAATGAATATGCATGTTTGGTACCCCAATTTGCGTTATGATATTATCGATGTCATGATCTCCACTTTAAATATTTGTATCCCCTTTAATCCATATATTTGTCTCATATAGCTATCACTCATGCTTATATAGGACTATCTCTCTGGACCTATACGCGTTCATCGTCTCTCACACATCTCTCGTGCTACCTGCATGTCGACAATGATCTTTTATCTTCATAACACACTGACGATACTCTCTCCATCGACCTTCATCACTCTATCTCTCTCTCTCTAAGTATATCTCACTCCCTGCTATGTGTCTCTAGCTATGATTCTCCATGTGGAATCTCTTTCTCTCACACAAACACAAAACTTTGTCTCCCGGGGTCTCATTTCTCTCAACTATTCCGATGTGTTCCACTCGCACACCCCTCATACAGAGATGTCTTTCGCTCCTTAGATATGAGAACCTACGACTCTTCCTCTTCAATATCTCTTTCTCACACACAAACACAAACTCTGTCTCCCAGGGTCTCATATTTCTCCATTGTTCTTTTGTATGTCGCTCAAACACACCCTCTCTCCCTAGAGATATCTTGCGTTCCCTCATATGTCTCTCTAGCTATCACTCTTGTTGTGAAATATCTTTCTCTCTCGTAGACACAAAACTCCGTCTCTCTGGATCTCATTTCTCTCTGATATTTGTTTGTATGTGACTCACATGCACCCTCTCTCTATCTCTCTCACACCCACACACATAACCCAGCCTTCTGATCCACTCGACTCCTATCTCTAGCTCACACTAGCTAGCATCTTTATCTTTCTATTTATCTGTTTCTCCATCAACCTTGTTTCTCGCCCTCACTCTTGATTCCTATCACGCACACTACATATGTTTCTCTCTACATGCATGCAGTCAAGTGCCCTCTCACACACATATATAACTTCACCCTTTGAACCACCCGACGGTCATCTCCGACACCCAAACTAACGGATGTCTCTCTAGCTAGCATCTGCATCTCTGTATCTATCTGTAGTTTCTCCGTCAACATTTCTTTCTCGCATGGAGTCTTGCTTCCTATCACCCACACTATATATGTCTATCCATACATATGCATTTATAGGTTGATCTCTTTTGCACAATCGTTGCGCCTCACCCCCTCTGCTCGCCATAGATGCATGCTCCAGCCCATGCCACTATCTCTTAAAGATAAAAACACATGCTCAATTGTCGGGCCTTCTTCCCTGCATTCTCACATGCATGCATATTGTCATACCGATCCGTCTCTCCCATGTCGTTGATCTTAGGACTTATGTCTTCTTTCTTTTATCTTGATCATGCGCGCGCGCACACACACACATCCCACGTATACATGTATACCTCTCACATATGCGCGTTCAAGGTCTCTATGTCTCCATACGTAGTTAATTACCCTCAATCCTAACGCCACATCAAATCGTTCTCCTCTTTTGTGCACATAACTTTCAACTGG
>NC_057795.1:205582484-205609836 GCF_018294505.1 Triticum aestivum | reverse complement strand
ACACACAAACTAAGACTCCATCTCTCTCTCTCCTCTCTCTCTCTCTCTCTCTCACACACACACACACACACACACACACACACCACACACACTAAGACTCCATCTCACACACACATGCTCTAGGCGGAGCATTTGTTCCTACCACCCTTCATCCAACCTTACCCATATGATAAACAATCACCTTTATTTACTTGCATAACATGGACAGATTCCACTTTACTTTAGTAGTCAGCAAACTAATCATCTGTATATCTTTATACCCTTATAAAAAACGAGTTGGCGATGTTGGTGTGCCTGCCATCTTGTAATACAGACCGTATGATCTATATCTGACAGATAGGAAGCGAACTATGATAATTTTACAAAAGATACTCGCACCTCTCTCCACATCATTATCTCCCGCAACCTCATTGCTCAGCAATTAAAAAAGGAATAAGTCTTTGGAACAATCTAGCATGCATGGTGGCCGCTGCCGCCTACCGGCGCCGTCCATCCCCATGCCTCCGCCCATTCCCACCACCAGTCACCACCACGCTCCACTCCTCCTCGCATTATCTCTCATCTTTCATTTTTTTTGATGACATTCTCGAGATACTAGTTTTCCGATAAAATTCTCGAGATATCATTAGTTTTTACACATGGGATTACTCTTGCATGGGTCAATCACAACATGTGTTTTGTAAAAAAAATGCATATTGATGTTCCGTGCAATGCACGAGAATCTTGCTTGTAATTATATAACGCAAATCACGAGCAGGAAGTGATATTTTTTTGACACAACCACGTTAGCATGGCCACGTAAATCACGAGCAGGAAGGAGAAGGGAAGCGGGCTGTGGAGTAACGTTTTTTACCACAATTTCTTAGGAAACTCGGTGCAATAATTGAGTAGTTTTACAAACTACCATTACTACTACACCTGAAACGGTTCAAAACCTATACTCCCTTGCCAGCGTGTGCTTCCCGTGTGAAACGGTCAGTGTCGCCTAGAGCGTCAGTGCCACATTAATGCCCGGCCAGAGCGGAGGCGACCTCTCACTGGTGCCGGCATTGAAGTGGCGCGACGGCCGAGAGAGCGCCGCTTCCCGGTGCACGCGACTGCTCCGCGTCGAGACTGGCCATAGGCCCTGTTTGGATCCATGGGTTAGAGTTAGTTTGAGCTAGTTGGGGCTCAAATAGCCCTAAAGTATCCAAGCATGAGGGTTTAAATTGGAGCAAGTTGCACCGAACCCACCAAAAAAAACTATCCCACCCAAGAGGTGCTAACTGGAGATAGTTCTCATTGGGACCACTGAAAAATCACTTTTCTCTCTCCATGAAGTGCATTTATTGTCAATCTAACCCTGTCACCCAAACACCTCTTTGGCTACAGTTAGTTCAGGGTTAGTCATGAGTTAGTCTAACCTCTAGCTAAGTTAGAGTATCAAACAGGAGCAGTATAGGACATGCAAGTTGCTCAAAGCATACATGCAAATTCGTACGTGAAAGGATTTTTTTCTTTTTGAAAACGGAACGTGAAAGGAATTTTTTTTAGAATGCTCTTGGCATGTCGCTAACATGTGATAGTTAACCGACCTCAATAGACGGCAGAAACGCCAGCCCGCCGAACTTTGATAGAGACGAGGAGGGAGAAGCGATACAGGCTGCTGGATTACTAGAGATAGGTGTCGCAAGGAAGCCAAGAAATATGGTGATAGCGTGGGTTAGCCATGTACTAGTGTATGATGTAACTACACTGGGCTGCCGTGTTTCGTACTCTTCCAGTCCACTGTGGAGATGATTGGTTAATTTTATATCGCTGAATAATATTAAATATTATGAGTGCAGACGCTCCACCACGAGGTTCCTTGCTCCTTCTTGGTCGTTCGGAATCTATGTTCTTCACTCTATTTTTTTATGTGAGCTTTGTTCATCCTTTTGCCAACACGCGAGACATCTAGCATCAAGGCGCACGTGTTATGCAATGATCGTTCCACCTATATGAAGAACATGTGGCACTGGAACTACGAGACGGACATGTACCCAGGAGTGGACGTACGAACCTGAGTAATGTAGCACAGTAAGTGAAGTAGAAAGGCACAAATGTTATGAACATGCGTGGCATACAGGGTGTGTTTGGTTGCGTTCTCGTCTCAGCATAGTTGTTCCCTCTTCACGCATGCTCAAACCAACACCCCTCTTCATGCATGCTCTCTTCATGCATGCTTCTAGTGTATTTGTGCTAAACTAGTGTGGACTCATGCACCCTCCATACACTCTACCAAACACCCAAAAGTAGGTCGAGAAGGGAACTCTTGGGCGGCATTTGTCTCTTACTACGTACTACCACTAAATGTTGTACGTGCAATGCACGCTGATTTTATGGAGTACATGTCTAAGTACTCTACTACTACTATATTAGTTGGAGGCACGTATTAACTTTTATATTTGTTTACGTGTATGCCCCGAGACCTTCCAACTAGACGTGTCCTTCTCTCTAGGTCGCACTTTGTATCGTTCATACAGCTAAGTACTACTACGTGTGGTCTCCGACCCAGAAGTGGAAGAAGTGGAGACGCTCTACCATGCTGTTTTTTTACGCCGGGCTCTACCGCGCTGTTCATGTCCCACTCCTTTCGTTGACGTGTGGGACATCCAGCATGTGCCGTGTTTGGCACCCTTCATCGTAAGAGTTGAAATGCTAGCATTCATCAGAAATAAAAAATAATTATAAATTGGCAGTGATACTATTTTTTGCGAACCAATCAGCAGTGATACTATACCACGCGGTTTCCTTGCTCCACGATATCGGAAAGAATACTTCCGTTCGCCAACATGTGGGACGTCGACCATCCTGGTCCACTTGCCATGCATGCAGAACTCCAAGGGAGAGTCACCCAGGTCGTCGCGCCGCAGTAACAATGACTAATGAGCCGTCAAATCACAGGCCCACTTCCCACTTTGAAGTTGCTCGGACGAAGGAACCATCATGAATTCGTTGAATTCCGCTTCTTGAAGAAAACTAATATACCAGCAGTACTTCTAGCTACAATATTTACTCCAACAGAGGCCTCCTTTCGTTCATAGGATAGGAATATGAAAATCATAGGAAGTGAGATGACATGCATCTCAATTCCTATAGAGAAAGAGATGCCATTTGATGCATAAGATAGGAATTTTTCCACTTAGTCTAGGCTAATGTACTGGTAATTTTCTCTAAAAACTACAGTAGTAACTAGTAGTACTGGCACATGCTCGTACTCAGACACAGACACACACACTAACTACTAGTACTACTACTTCTCACATGCTGGCCAGACGCCGTTGTTCTCCTTCCCGGCTTTGTCGGCGACACCCCACCGTTCTTGGATCTCCGCCGACCTCTCCGCAGCAGCGCGTGCGTCCTTTTCTTTCTTGCGGCGACGGGCCTCTCTTTTCTTGAGTGCTTTATGACTTTTTCGCTCCCTCTGTGCGCCTTTGGCCACCTCTTGCTCTACCGTCCATTCGGCCTTGGCATCTTCAAATTCCTCCCACATAGTTGTGAGGTCGCGAGCGGCGATGAACTCGGCACGGCGGGATGCCATCGCTTCCCTACCATTTTGTGTGCGTTCATGGGCGGCGAGGAACTCTGCGCGGCAGGATGCCATCACTGCCTTACCGGTTAGTGTGCGGCGCGGTGGCATGAACGACGCTTGGTGAGAGCTTTCGGGTGGAGTGGCCAGACAACCGTATAGTGCATTGGTTTGTCAAGATCTCAAGGACAGAAGACGAAGGAAATTAGGATTCCCCTTCAATCCTGGTCATTTATTACCGAGTAAAATGCATTGGCGGTCATCGAACTTGTCTTGATAGCTCACTTTGATCATTGTATACGAGATATGGTGATTATACGGTCGCTGGCTCAGCGTATAGCTCCGTATTTGTATGGTTGACCAGTCAAACAGTCCGCATGCGCCTGAAACGGTCACCGTCTCTCCAGAATGTCGATGCCGCATTCACTGGACTTAATTGCAGGTGCAATTGGTGTGTCACTGACATGCGGGCTAGACGCCCGTTGGGCCCAGACACCCAAACGCATCTGCAGTTAAGTCACTGAAGCAACGTCCGCATTCACGTCGGACGAACCTACTCCGGCTCCAGTTGTCCATCCGTCTGTCGTGGCTCATTGCCATTCACTCGCTATATTAACTTGAGCCCCAGCTCCCAGCCATAGCCAAAGACCAACACTTATTCTCCTCCAGCCCCTTCCTTCTGTCGGCACCACTTCAACCATGGCCTCGTGGCGCTCTGAAGCTCTCTTGGACATACTGTCGCAGGAGCAGATTTGGGACATCGGTGGCTCCGCTCTGGGCGCGCTCCAAAGCTCTCTTCGACGTACTGTCGCAGGAGCAAACGAAGGAGATCGCCGGCACCCCCGGGGCCGCCCTCCGCCGCCACGATCACGAAGCCGGCGCACGTGCGTGAGCGCAGCTGGCGGCGAGGAAGAGTAGTACACAGTAGGTCGCCGCCGCTCTGGTCCCGGGAAGGCCACCACTACTCCACTCAGTCGATGCCAAGCTTGGTGGGGTAAACATCGGCGGCCAATTAGCCGCTTGACGGCGACGTGGAAGCGGAAATCTTCATAACCTGGTGCTCCGGCTGGAGGAGGAGGTTATCGAGGAGGATGAGGAGGAGGCAAAGGCAATGGCCGGCTTTCTCGGGTTCATGGCCGGACTTGGTGGTCGGGCGCCGGTGATCGTTTAGATTAGGTTTACAGTAGGTTTAGTGCGGTTTGTGTGAAATATGTAATGAATTTCGTCCAGTTTGTAGGAAAAGTTTTCGAAATGTAATGAATTTCATCCGGTTAATTTGAAATTTTCTTTGTTTGCATGATCTTCATCCAGTTAGTTCATATAGTTGTCGAAAGGTATGCGGGCAGCATCGGATGGCATCCATCAGTGTCCTCGGACAGATGCCGGTGTAAATTTGTGGGCCAGTGCTGGAGATGCCCTAACTATCATGCTATAATCGCTAACAATCTTCCATTATTTGGCAGGGAACAATTATCCCTCGATCAAAATCAGATCCGCGTTGTTTCGCACTCCTCCCGCGTACGAGTGTAAACTCTTGCTTACATAAAAATGGAGCAAGTGGACGGCATTGTAGCATGTCATATCACTCGAACTAGCCTGCCTAACGAGCGGGAAAGCACCGCCCTCGTCATTTTGTTCTGGATTTCTATCGATCGATCGTGCGAAAATGTTACGCTTCGCAAGTTCTAAAGGAAAAGGCGGCACACTTATGACTCGTACGCGTCACAACGCCGACAGTCCGGCTCGCACGCCGCTCACCAAAGGGGACACGCATTGTCTTGAAATTTCACTGACATGTGGGATCGTAATTGAATAAACTGTCGATAGCCGAAATCTAATTGCTCGGCGGGCGTCGGCTGAGAAGAGAGAAAGGGGGAGGGAGAAGAGATTGCCCACCCGCCACGCACGGACTCCAAGAAATATATGGTGATAATGTGAGGTGGGCCATGCTGGAATCCGGACCGCTTCCGGAGCCCGCTCTCACCGCCCTGGCCCCTCAAGATGCCAGCTGCCCGCTGCATGCATAGCAAGTAGTCCCCACTTATATGGAGGAGAGAGAGGCATTGACAAAGTCAAGGAGTAACAGTGGAGACAATAGCTTTCATCAAATATAAACAATGAATACTCGTTGCTCATCCTCTATATCGGAAAGAATACTTTCATTCACCGACATGTGGGACGTCGACCATCCTGGTCCACCTGCCATGCACAAAATTATCCTGGTCTACCCCGGTCGTATCGTAGGCCCAACCTTTCCCACCGTAAGTTGTTCGGACGAAGGAACCATCATGACTTCGTTGAATTCCGCTTCTTCAAGAAAACTTACTGTACCCGCAATACTGCTACCACACGCGAAGACTGGACGGCACTGTACCATGTCATATCACTGAAACCCACTAGGCCAAACTAGCCCGCCTAGGTCATCTATTTTGGAACGGAGGGAGTACGTCTCTGCACTGCTATGATTTTGTGTTGCACGTTCTTTGTACTTTTGCTACGATTTTCCTACCCTATGAACCAAATGAGGCCTTAATGTATTTCGACTATTGTCTGATCGATCGCTAAGCCTACAATTTTAGGAGCTAGGGCTATTGGTCGATCGACGAGGGTAAGTATAAGGGTACCACGAGCTCATCCGCCCCAACGTTTATCTTCGGTGAGTGTTTTGCAAGTACTATAGCTCGCACACTAGCTAGCCTACTAACACCAAGAATCATCAAACAAGCCCTGCTGATATGATAAACAGTTCAAACTTACATCTAAGCATGCCATATATTACATCAAAAGCTGGTGAGGATACATCTGTTTCCATAACTCGGAGAGGGTTCACATGATTCATCGCATGATTCACTATCAAACAAAAGTAGCAAGATCCGCCCACACAAGACAGTGCACTAGCCCTAAGATGGTTTGATAACACGCATCGTTCTGGTAATTAAACACAGGGCAATGCAAACTACCCTGAAGGATTACCATGACCAACTATTTCTTGCCATCGATCTCTCGGGCAATGACCACAGCACGGACAACGGCATGGGAATCAATTTCTGGGGCGATGTCCATAGGACTGACCGCGACATCGGAATCGATCTCTAGGGCGATGTCCACAGGATGGACAGCGACATTGGAATTGATCTCCGGGGCGATGCCAACAGGACGGGCCACGACATCGGAATCATCTAGGACAACCACCGGCACCTGCACAACACTAACATATTAGCAAGCACATTGCAAATAATCAAAAAGAAAGCACATTGCAAATAATCAAAAACCACAACTATGGTAATAAGCCATTATTTTTTACCTTGTGCAGCTCACCGGGGGATCTCATCCCTCCGGGGGCCATCTCCTCGTCCTCGATGGGGGCCATCACCTTGCCAGGGGAATACTGCTTCTCAACGGCGACTATCTCCTCAAACTCGGTCTTGAGCCTCACATAGGTGGCAATCAGAGCTCCTGAGGTAGGCACGGTGGGGCCCTTGCTGTTCTTCCAACTTGCTTTGAGGAGTTCGTCCGCCAACGTCCTCAACTCTTTGGCCAGTGCTTGTTTCTTGGAGTTCTTCGTCTCCATGGGTTGGCCCGCCAACATGGTCAACTCGTTGGTCGGTGCTCGCTTCCTGGAGATCGCTGTCTCCAGTGGGTTTTCCGCCGGCAACTCTTTGCTTAGTGCTCCAGGATCCATCAATGAACTGACAAACAAAAAGCAATTGAAAGGAAACCACAATCACAATGAAAACGGGAAAAGAATAGGATGTGAGAATCGGTCGGTGCTTCACAAAAAGAAGATTATTGGAATGAAAATATAGCAGCATAACTGATTCGCCCACCTTTCCTTCGTCGGTAGAGAAGAAAAATGGCAGAAGTGAGTAGCCTGGAGTGAGGTTTTCTTCAAGAAAGGGAAGAAAGGGCTTGAACGAGCGTTCCAATGAAATGATGGTTGCTTCGTCCAGTCCAACTTGGAGGCCACCTTACCACTGCCGGTAAAGGTGTGGGTTTTGTGATATGATGGGTCATGACGGCCACACCGGGGTGACATGTGAGTCTCGACTGTAGCACCTTGCTGTGATTTGGTGGATGGCACGCGGGCCTGGATGCTTTGAAATGTCCCGCATGTAGATAGAGCGGCTAGTCATATAGGACTGCTCAATATTGTGCACTGCGACCAAGGCGGATAGGAAAACGAGAGAACTACGTAATTAATGCATGAGTTTAATTAGGGTAGTTTTGTAAAGTACGAGATACATTCCTCCAATCGCAAAATGCCTTGGTTCATGAGATTTGAGATTTGAGCCCTATAAACCGGAGGGGAGGGGGTACTGCACACAGTGTAGTCTAGTCACTTGTTTTTTTTAAGCTGAAGTCTAGTCACTTGTTGAAATCTCTAGAAAGGCAAATACTCCTTTCCGGCTTACAGGTCTATACTACTCCCTCCGTCTAGGTGTGTAAGTCATCTTACGAAAACCAAATAGTCCCAAAACACTTAGGCGCGGTGCATTAACTTCTACCTTGTTTCTTATTTCTTGACATACGTATCAACCAATAAGAGATGAGAGATGTGCATGCTTTTAATGACTTGTAATGGCTAGTTCATTGCATGGAATGCTATTAATTAGCAAATAAACATTGGTGACCCCAGGAGGAAACGGTGCTAAGCGCGTGGACCTATGCAGAATGAGTATCAACCAATGAATAATGGAGTTTAATTGTTATACAATAGCAATTTTGTCTCATGCAAGAGCCTGGCTAGTACTCCAAGGAACCGCACCACACGAGCGTTCGCAACTGCCACGTTCAGTTTGCACTTGGCTCTTCGCCTCTTCGAGAAGACGAGCAATGATGTTACTCCTACTTCTATAGTATCGAATCCACTGCTGCATGTCCGTCCACCTCGTGCGGGAGGGATAGCGTGTAGCGAAAGCTTCTACTTACTGCTCCTGCCTTTGCGTCCATGACAGGTGGGCCCAAGAGGTGGTTGGCCCACCTGTCATGCAGCGAAAGGCAGGTGTAGTTAAGGCACCAGAGCTCAGTCCGGGAGGGAGAGGGCGTCGTAGTAATCAAATTTCTCGAGCTTGTATGAGTTGACGCAACACATCAAAGCACTGCATTCGATAAAACTCTTTTTACACATTTCAAATGGGCTACTTCGTATGTAGGAGTAGACATATTCTGCTTCATATGTACTCCCTCCGTTCCAAAATATAAGTCTTTTTAGAGATTTCACTATGAACTACTCTTACATACGAAACAAAATGAGTGAATCTACACTCTAAAATATGTCTATATACATCCGTATGTAGTTTGTAGTGGAATCCCTAAAAAGACTTACATTTAGGAACGAGGGAGTAGTCACTTGTTGCCATCTCTAAAAAGACTTATATTTGGAAACAGAGGGAGTACAACGCATGCTTGCATGTCGTGACTTTCCTTTTGATACTTGCATGTGTTGATTTGATGCACCTTGCCAAATTTTGACTATAAATTTAACTAACCAAATTTTCATGCATGTCACAAAAAATCACGGGGCTGTTTGGATTGTGACTATGTTTGTCTTATGTTGCCACATTATTTTTCCCACACTTGCCACACTTGCCTAACCTGAGTTGCTCAAATTGTTAGACACACTTTGGCTTGCCTAAGGGAATCTTGCCAAAAAATTGTGTCTATGACATGTGGGGTTCACTGCTAATAAAAAAGTTCTTGTCTTAGGTGTGGCTAATAAAAAAGACTTATATTTAGGAACGGAGGGAGTAGAAAATATAAATAATAATGCATGTTGGGGCAACCCACGTTTCCGCTAATTTTAGCCGTGGGCTTGTTCACAATTTTTACGAGCGGGTGGTTGTTCATTTAATGGAGGGACTTGTAGTACTACCAGACTTGAACGATACAAAGTGCGACCTGGCACACTGTAACACCACTTGGAACAAGCGGGTAGCTATCTCAAAAAACAATCAACAACTAAAAAAACGCGACCTGGCATGTAGTATAGTACACAATTTAAAACGATTGTTTTGATGGAGTGAAAAAGGAAAACTGCCCCACTACTTATATATAGGCCGGAGCCTCCGCGCTTGTTTGCTAGGGCTGCTCTATTCACACACTCTCATCCTCTCCAGATCTAAACAAGATAGGGGTAGTAACGCAGTCTTTCTCCCTTCAAAAAACACTGGCTTTCTAACCTCACCGCTGGTTACAGATCCGGATGTATCCCCCTCCGCTGGTGAAGGGGGGGAGGGGCAGTGTTTAGGCCATCGTCGACAGCGAGGGAGGAGACCCACTGCCGGCCGCACGTTATCTCTGGCCGAGCGCCGGTGCGGGAGGTCCTCCGATCCCTTCGTCGTTGCCTGTGGGCGGATTCGGCCTCCCGCCGCCCACCTATCCACATCCCGACGACCTTCAGGTATATCTTCGTTCGAAACCGCCTTAGCTCTACTCCCCCAGCTGCTACGTCGCTGCATGTGCATCATTTTCTACCTCTCAGCCCCTCTCGATCGGATGGTCCAATGTCACCTTTTTTTCTTCTATTGTTAGAGGTAAAGCTACTTCATGGAGTCGAATCTTGTACTCCCTCCGTCCGAAAATACTTGTCATTGACATAAAGTGGGGGTGGGGGAATTTAGTATGTACATCAGACTTCGTACAAACAGGAAGGAAAGGGGATGAAAGTAGTACAAACTGGTCATCCAACCGGTCTCTTGGTAGAAAAGGGAAATATAGGGGTAACGTTGTACACAGTGGTATGACCAGGACTAGATTTGCTATCCACACATAGGAGTAGGTGGCTAGAGTGCACAAAAATGGGACCAACCCAGATAGTATGTTTCTTCGATGTTTGTTTCTCGGGGCAACAAACTATGAATCGTCACTTTATGCCCCTGTTTACATACATGGTGCTTTACTGCTGGTGCACCCACTGTCCCATGCCCTTATACCAAATACCTAGGCTCCGGTCGGAATAAAGGGGCAAAAAACATAAGTCTTGATGAAAATAGAGGAATAGGAATGGAATGTAGGTATAAAACTATGGAATAGAGAACCGAAGGAAACTCTGAAGAGAATGTGTTCGGATGGACTACGAAATGTACAGATTTGTTTTTATAGAGTAGCATGCTTGGCAGTATGAGATGCTATTTGTTTATTCAGCTGCACAGTGACTACTCTTTTCCTCACCTCACGTACCACACATAGGTTGACTTTTTTATTCCGGCAAACACAGCACAACAACCTGTCTAACGCATGGCAGTGAGCGCCTGCCTCGGGCTTCCGCCCAAAAAATGAGCAGCGCGTGGATGTTTCTAATCCGATGGAATTAGTACTACCAGGCCAGCTTTCCTATGAAACACTATTCACCTTTTCCGTGTTCCGAACGGTTGGAAGGGAAATAATACGGTAGGAATTGTGTTCCTACGAAAATCCTGCACCAAACCTGTGAACCAAACTCAGCCTTAGCTGTTCTTAATATAATGTCCCTGGTAAAAATGAAGCCATGCCATTGTTTTTGCCTGTAATTGTTTGAGACTCTGACAAGTTTAGCCAAATGTTTTTGCCTGTAATTGTTTGAAACTATGACTATTTCCTCTGTGCCTTTTTGTGCAAACAGGGATATCCAATTCACCTGGTTGCTGTTGTGACCTTTTGGTGCACTGCACAAAACTCTTCTTAAAAGAAGTGACTTTTGTGTTGTTTAACTGGAATGTCAGATGGAACAGTTGGTTCATTCTGGTGGAACTGCACAAAGGGAGATCTGTGTTCCAATCCTCATCATCCATATTGGCGACCTAACCTTCTTTTAGGCAAGAATGATATTTAATGCATGTGTTCATCTCTATTTTCCGACTGCCATGAGAAAATAATGTTGTTTTTTACTAGTACACTTGTACTCCCTCACTAACAAAACCAATTCTGAATTAGAGGGCCAATCATGTACTTGGTTTCACCAACTGGTGAGGAGAAAGAGAAACATAGCATGAAGAGGAAGAAGAAGAAGAATAAACAGTGCCAAGGCGATCTTGCTGAAGCTAGAGGCCTCAGTCGAGGCTATTCAAGGGCTCCGGCAAAAACTACCTTACATGTGAGACGATCCTCCAGGGAGCCCTTCCACTTCTGCTGTCTCGCTTAATTAATTAGGAGCACTTAAGTACCACTAATTTATTACTGCCTAATTTTCCTGTTGGAGTTAAACAAATCTTTAGTACGACCCTATGTTGAATCATGTGCGTGTGAATGTTTGTCTATGGAGGTGAATCATGTGGTGGAGCAGGGAGGGAATATTATTAGTGTCATGACATAATAGTGCTATTGTTCTGCATGTCAATTTATTGCCATTGGTTCAATGAGGCAATGTTTTGTGTATTGTCCGTCATGAATTTGATGCTACTGTTTGAGTAATATGCTAATTTCTTCCTATCCTTTCTCACTAAGCTAATGAAGGTTTCACCTTCTTCCTACTTGTGCAAACAGGGATCATGTTGTGCCAATCATACATTTTAGTGGAACTACACAAGACAATACAATGAACTATATCCCAGCCAGTGCTTTAACTCTGCTGGAAGTTCTTGATAATCTTTCGATATAATCTCAGCACTGGTAAACAAGAATTATTTCAACCATACATTGGAAGTGCACAAAAATATATACTATTGTGTGATTCCAGTGAGTGCTTTATCATCTCTTATGGGACTACATGAATAAGCTTTTTTTCTCAGGTTGGTACGGGCCTAAGGCCTTCATCCATATTAGTTTGCTATCATCTCTATTTTTATCATGCTACTGTCATGAGAAACTCCTTTATCTTTGCACTTTTAAGTTTTATAACCTATGATAAATGGCAATGCTTCGAGTGTTGAGTTGAGCTAATTGGCACTGATTAAATAAACTAATACCTCTCTTTAAGCAAGACTACTATGTTGCTAACTTTACCCATTAAGATAATGAGGGTGCTTCTATTTGTGAGTGTATGTTTCATCAACTAGTCCCACTATTACAGTAATCTCACTCTCTCAATATATGTGCCAACAGGGATGCTCGATTTAGGTGGAACTGCACAAAAACTTTGGGTGCTTCATTGCCTCGGCAGCTTCCGTCCTTTCCTATCAGTCGCTAATCTCCGCTTGCTTTCTTCCTTTGCTGTCAGTCGCTTGGCCTACCTCGGCTTCCAGTCAAAGGAAATAGTAATTGATATGCTACCTCACACAGGTTGGTACTGGTCTTTATCCTGATTATTGTGCCTGTCATATGTATTGGTAATTTGGTATTGTGCTACTGTTTGCCGATTTCATAAAGGAGTAATTTGGAGCCTGAACTCGCAGGCAAATCATTACATCGGGTGATTTCAGTAGAACTGCACAAAATGATCAGATGGACAGGTACTTATGTTGTTGCTATGTACTCCAAAGTTCACTCAGACAAGCATCGATGTTGACAAGAAGTGCCTATATTCATTCGAGTATCAACCGGCGTCAACCAATTGTCAAACTCCAAGTATTAGGAGAGTGAACGGCAAAAATATTGCTTGGTGCATAGCCCAGAAAAACGCAGTCTAGTCTTTGGTCCCAACTTGTGCCTTTTGGTTATCGGCACATATGGTAGCGAACTATATGGCATGGAGTCTAAAGATTCCAGACAAGTTGGTTGATGCGTATATTCATCTGGGACTTAATCAGTCTGCACGCCAAGGATGCTCCATTTCAGTTGAACTGCACAAAAAATTTGGGTGGTTCATTTTCTCAATCGCCTCCTTTCTAGTTTGCAATGTAGAATTTTGGCGAGATACAGGACCAAGATGAGCCAGTAAACTAGTTGGATGAAAGTAGTGGCCAAGTTGCTCAAACCTCCGTCGGCACGAGGCCACTATTTGAGGATAAACCTACAAGCAAAGTTCAGATTGTCTGTGCTACCTCTTATGTACTCGAAAGTTTACTTGTACAAGAACTAATTTTAGCAAGAAGTACCTCTGACTGAACACCATTTACCAGTCTGTACCCTATGTAATTAAAGTTCATCCATGGATCATATTGGATGTGATCTCAATCATTTGGATGCATAAACATACTGAACATGTGTATATCTGAATCTTTTTGTGAATTATGTATGAATATTGTCGTGTGATCTATCAATCATTTGGATGCATAGATATGTTGAGCTTCTGTATATATGAATCTTTTGAGTTGTTGATAGTGAATGTTCGCTATGAATATGAACGTGTCCTGTGAACCTGAGTTTGATATGAATTGCAACAGAACTAGTTATAACCCTTCTCCTTCTCTCAATCTGCGACTCCACTGCCGTGTTTTCCCATCTCCGAGTCGTTCCTGTCCATGGCCTTGCCGTCGTCCACCGCCTCGCTGTGTTCGGTGCGGCGTGGTCAACAAACGAGAGTCATCGGAAGAGGACTGTATGTGGAGAGCCTGACGGCTGGGACCCACGAGGTCCATGGTCGCATGCAAGGAAAGTTCCTCCTTATTAAGCTGAAAAAAATGTTTCCTCCACCTGACAGCTGGGACCCACCGGCTGTATCTTCGCATGGAAGGAAGTGCCTCCTTGTTTTGCGAAAAAAATTATTCATCCCGTTGACAGCTGGGACCCGTCAGATTTGGTGACTGACTTGTGGGCCTACTAAGCGGACGTGTACGCATGGCTTTGTCAACTTAATCAACAAATGATTCTAGCAGATGGACCGTTGGATGTTAATTCAACATGTATTAAGGTCAACAAACTTACCGGCACATCTATGTGCAAAACATGCATGCACATTGAATGTGACCGAATGTTGGCTAGAGGAGACCCCTAGTTTTTTGGTAACCAGCCTTCTGGCTGATTGTCCGGGGAACACTTTTGCTGAATAAAGCTCTCTGATTTGCCCGCCAAAAAAAGAGTAAGTGCCTCCTTATTACGCGGAAAATAATGATTCCTCCAACTGACAGCAGGGACCCACTGGACGGGCCACCGTATTTTGCGAAAAAAATGTTTGCCCCCTGATTGCTGGGACCCACCTGACGGGCCACCGTATTTCACGAAAAAAAAGTCCCCCCCGTTGTCAGCTCGGACCCACCGGAAGTGCCTCCTTATTATGCACAAAAAAATGAATACTCCCCCTACTAGCTGGGACCCACCTTGGTGGGAGGCTAACTTGTGGGCCTACTAAGTTGACGGGGACGAAGGGCTTTGTCAACTTAGTCAATATGAACGATTCTAGCTCCTGTGACCGTTCGATGTCCATCCAACTGCCGTAGTGCTTCTTCAACCTCTGGTCTTCTTGCTCCAGCCGCCCAAAGCAGCGCCGGTCGTGCCTCATGCTCCTGCCTCCCGTGGCCGGCTGTGCTACCGCGGAGGCCTCACCGCCCACTACTATTCCCACCGCTGGCCAGGCCCTGCGACGACGGCAGCCTCACACCGCAGCCGAACCAGTGAACCCTCGTACTCCTCTTCGCGCGGGCTTCCACTGCCGCGTCTTCCTCGGCTCCGTGTCGTTCCCTTCCTAGGCCTCATCGTTGTCCACCGCCGTGGTGCTCTCCGCACGGCGTGGTCAATGTGGTCAAGGAACGACTTCCATCGGAAGAGTACTGTACGTGGAGAGGCTGACAGCTGAGTCCACGACCACAACCCAGTTTTTTTGTGATTTGCCAAGTAAGTCGCTTTGTCAGGCCTGTTGGGCTGCAAATCTTTCAAGACAAGGAGAGCTTTCATTCGGCTGGCCGAGAAAATGGCCCATCAGTAATGAGAAATGGGCTGTACATTTTTAAAACACATCAAAGCGGCAATTAGTTTCCATTTTTTTCATTTTGAGATTTTAAATTACATTAATTTTTATGCGTGGAGAATTTGTTGGATTTTATATTGATATACATTTAGTTTTAAAATCAGTTTGAATGTGAGTCGAAATTTCGGGATTAAAAAACAGTTCGGACCGCACCGAAATATGCAAAATTTCCTATATTTTTTTAACCGTGGCCACAATATGGGCTTTAATGCTAACAAAAAGAATATGGGCTCCAAAAAAAACCTTAAGAATTAGCAAATGGGCTGTAAATTATTAGAAATAATGGCAGATGGGTTGTATGCTGTTTTCCACAGATTTGAGGCTTTCCTAAAAAAAAGGTTGACGCACAAGTAGTGACGGTTGGATGTCCATCCAACGGCTGTCGTGCTTCTTCAATCTCTGCTCTTCCTGCTCCAGCCGCTCAAACAAGCACCAGCGGGACTGCCTTCTCCCTCCTCCCCGCGGCCGGCTGTGTTGCCGCGCAGGCCTCACTGCCCCACCGTACTCCCATCGCTGGCCTAGCCATCCCTCTACTCACCCACACCTGCTGTTATTCTCCGGCGATGGCAGACGAACCAGTAAACCCTCGTTTAGTCGTACTCCCCTCCACGTGGGCAACAACTGCTGAGTCTTCCCTGCCTCCGTGTCATTCCCTTCCTAGGCCTCGCCGTCGTCCACCGCCCTGGTGCTCTCAACGCGCCCTGGTCAACGTGGTCAACGACCGACATGCATCTGAAGTGGATTGTACGTGGAGAGGCCGACAGCTGGATCCATGGCCGCACTCAAGGAAATGCCTCCTTATTACACGCAAAATAATGATTCGTCCACCTGTCATCAGGGACCCACCGAAAGGGCCTCAGTATTTCATCAAAAAAACGTTACCGCCGCTTACAGCTCGGACCCACCAGCTATATATTCGCAAGCAAGGAAGTGCCTACTTATTACGCACAAAAAAATGAATACTCCCCCTGTTAGCTGGGACCCAATATAGTGGCAGGCTGACTTGTGGGCCTACTAAGTTGGCGGGGACGGAGGGCTTTGTCAACTTAGTCAATATGCACGATTCTAGCTCCAGTGACCATACGATGTCCATCCAATGGTCGTAGTGCTTCTTCAACCTCTGGTCTTCTTGCTCCAGCCGCCCAAACCAGCGCCGGTCGTGCCTCGTGCTCCTGCCTCCCGTGGCCGACTGTGATGCGGCGGAGGCCTCACCGCCCCTACTACTCCCACCGCTGGCCAGGCCATCCCTCTACTCACCCACACCCCCTGTTATTCTGCAGCGATGGCAGCCTCACACCGCAGCGAACCAGTGAACCCTCATACCCCTCTACGCGTGGGCATCCACTGCCGCGTCTTCCCCGGCTCCGCGTCGTCCCCTTCCTTGGCCTCGCCGTCGTCCACCGCCCTGGTGCTCTCGGCGCGGAGTGGTCAACGTGGTCAAGGAACGGCTTCCATCGGACGTGGACTGTACGTGGAGAGGCTGACAGCTGGGTCCACGGCCGCAGCAAGGAAGTGCCTCCTTATTACGCGCAAAATAATTATTCCTCCACCTGACAGCGGGGACCCACCGGACGGGCCACCATATTTCGCGAAAAAAATGTTTCCCCCTTGACTACTGGGACCCACCAGCTACACCTTCGCGCGCAAGGAAGTGCGTCAGGGCAAAAAAAACAGTTCGCCCCCCTGACCGCTGGGACTCACCAGCTACATCTTCGCACGCAAGGAAGTGTGTACGTGCAAAAAAAACGATTTGCCCCCCTGACTGCTGGGATCCACCAGCTACATCTTCGCACGCAAGGAAGTGCCTGACAGTCGGGACCCACCTGGTCGAAGTGTACGTAGCGTTGTCATTCTGGTCGCGAACGTGTACGTACATACTGGTCGATGTAGAGGTGCACATGTGTCGTAGATGTAGAGGCGCGCACGTGTCGTAGTAGAGGCGCGCACATAGCATGTACACGTACGTATAGCGGCGAGGGTGTAAGAAAGAAAATACGGCCACGTACGTACATACGGGCAGGGTCTCTAACGCCTAGCGCGCATACATACATGGTTGGGTCGGAACGGAGAAACAACGTCGTCGTCGTGTTCATGGGGAGCGAACCGGCTGGGTCGGAACGGAATGCGTGGTTGTGTTCATTGGGAGGGCTTGGACGGAACAGGCGATGGAAACGAGGCCTGGCGTACCACACAACGGACGAAACGGCCTTGTGTTCGACCGGCCACGTTCGACATGGGGTCCTGTTGATCGGGAGGGGCCTGGCGTACCGCAAAACGGAGGAAACGGACCTCCTACGGTCGAAACGGGGGTCCTGTTGATCGGGAGGGGTGTGGCGTACCGCAAAACAGAGGAAACGGACCTCCTACGGTCGAACCGGGGGTCCTGTTGATCGAGAGGGGTGTGGCGTGATAACCCACAAGTATAGGGGATCGCAACAGTTTTCGAGGGTAGAGTATTCAACCCAAATTTATTGATTCGACACAAGGGGAGCCAAAGAATATTCTCAAGTATTAGCAGCTGAGTTGTCAATTCAACCACACCTGGAAACTTAGTATCTGCAGCAAAGTGTTTTAGTAGCAAAGTAATATGCTAGTGGTGGTAACGGTAACAAAAGTAAAGACAGCAAAAGTAATGTTTTTGGTATTTTGTAGTGATTGTAACAGTAGCAACGGAAAAGTAAATAAGTGTAAACCAGTATATGGAAAACTCGTAGGCACCGAATTAGCGATGGATAATTATGCCGGATGTGGTTCATCATGCAGCAGTCATAACATAGGGTGACACAGAACTAGCTCCAGTTCATCAATGTAATGTAGGCATGTATTCCGTATATAGTCATATGTGCTTATGGAAAAGAACTTGCATGACTTCTTTTGTCCTACCCTCCCATGGCACCGGGGTCCTATTGGAAACTAAGGGATATTAAAGCCTCCTTTTAATAGAGAACCGGAACAAAGCATTAGCACATAGTGAATACATGAACTCCTCAAACTATGGTCATCACCGGGAGTGGTCCCGATTATTGTCACTTCGGGGTTGCCGGATCATAACACATAGTAGGTGACTATAGACTTGCAATATATGATCAAGAACACACATATATTCATGAAAACATAATAGGCTCAGATCTAAAATCATGGCACTCGGGCCCTAATGACAAGCATTAAGCATAGCAAAGTCATAGAACCATCAATCTCAGAACATAATGGATACTAGGGATCAAACCCTAACAAAACTAACACGATTACATGATAAATCTCATCCAACCCATCACCGTCCAGCAAGCCTACGATGCAATTACTCATGCACGGCGGTGAGCATCATGAAATTGGTGATGGAGGATGGTTGATGATGACGACAGCGACGAATCCCCCTCTCCGGAGCCCCGAACGGACTCCAGATCAGCCCTCCCGAGAGGGATTAGGGCTTGGCGGCGGCTCCTATCGTAAAACGCGATGATTTCTTCTCTCTCATTTTTTTCTCCCCGAAAGCCAATATATGGAGTTGGAGTTGGCGTCGGAGGGCCACCAGGGGGCCCACGAGGTAGGGGGCGCGCCCAGGGGGGCGCCCCCCCCCCCCTCGTAAGCAGGGTGTGGGCCCCCTGGTCTTCATCTTTTGCGTGGATTTTTCTTTATTTTTTCTAAGGCGTTCCATGGAGTTTCAGGACATTCCGAGAATTTTTATTTTCTGCACAAAAAACAACACCATGGCAGTTCTGCTGAAAACAGCGTCAGTCCGGGTTAGTTCCATTCAAATCCTACAAGTTAGAGTCCAAAACAAGGGCAAAAGTGTTTGGAAAAGTAGATACGACGGAGACATATCAACTCCCCCAAACTTAAACCCTTGCTTGTCCTCAAGCAATTCAGTTGACAAACTGAAAGAGATAAAGAAAAACTTTTACAAACTCTGTTTACTCTTGTTGTTGTAAACATGAAAAGCCAGCATTCAAGTCTCAGCAATTATTATGAACTAACCATACTCACAATGACACGTAGGTCTCACAATTACTCATATCAATAGCATAATCAGCTAGCGAGCCATAATAATAAAACTCGGGTGACAACACTTTCTCAAAATAATCATAACATGATATAACAAAATGGTATCTCGCTAGCCCTTTCTGAGACTGCAAAACATAAATGTAGAGCACCTTTAAAGATCAAGGACTGACTAAACATTGTAATTCATGGTAAAAGAGATCCAGCCAAGTCATACCCAATATAAACCAATAATAATGAATGCAAACAACGGTGTGCTCTCCAGCGGGTGCTTTTTAATAGGAAGGGTGATGACTCAACATAAAAGTAAATAGATAGACCCTTCACAGAGGGAAGCAGGGATTTGTAGAGGTGCCAGAGCTCGGTTTTGAAATAGAGATAAATTATATTTTGAGCGGCATACTTTCATTGTCAACATAACAACTAAAAGACGACGATATCTTCCATGCTAAACATATTATAGGCGGTTCCCAAACAGAATGGTAAAGTTTATACTCCCCTTCCTCCACAAGCATCAATCCATGGCTTGCTCGAAACAACGAGTGCCTCCAACATTCAACGGGTCCCAAGGGGGGTTTTGTTTGCAGTTATTTTGATTAAGTTTGCATAAAGCATGGGACTGGGCATCCCGGATACCAGCCATTTTCTCATGAATGAGGAGCGGAGTCCAGTCCTCTTGAGAATAACCTGCCTAACACGGAAGATAAGGGCAGCTCTAGTTGACATATGAGCTATTCGAGCATGCAAAACAGAATGTTTATTTGAAGGTTTAGAGTTTGGCACATACAAATTTACTTGGAATGGCAGGTAAATACCACATATAGGAAGGTATGGTGGACTCATATGGAATAACTTTGGGTTTTAACGAGTTTGGATGCACAAGCAGTATTCCCGCTTAGTACAGGTGAAGGCTAGCAAAAGACTGGGAAGGGATCAACTGAGAGAGCGACAACAGTCGTAAACATGCATTAAAACTAATTCACACCGAGTACAAGCATGAGTAGGATATAATCCACCATGAACATAAATATCATGAAGGCTATGTTGATTGGATTCAACTACATGCGTGAACATGTGCCAAGTCGAGTCACTCAATGCATTTAAAGGAGGATACCATCCCCTCATACCACATCATAATCATTCTAATAGCATGTTGGCACGCAAGGTAAACCATTATAACTCATAGCTAATCATGCATGGCACAAGCAACTATAATCTCTAAATTTCATTTGAAAATATGTTTATTTCACAATAGCTGAATCAGGAACGATGAATCATCATATTTACAAAAACAAGAGAGGTCGAGTTCATACCAGCTTTTCTCTTCCCAATAAGTCCATCATATATCATCATCATTGCCTTTCACTTGCACGACCGAACGGTGTGTATAATAATAAGAGTTCACGTGCATTGGACTAAGCTGGAATCTGCAAGCATTCAACTCAAGAGAGAAGACAAGTAATATGGGCACTAAGTTTAATAAACAATCATGCATATAAGATCCACTAAGCATTTTCAATATGGTCTTGTCGACCCCCCAAACAAAGGAAAAGAAATTAAAACTATTTACATGGGAAAGCTCCCAACAAGTAAAAAGAAGAACGGGAAATATTTTTGGGTTTTCTTTTTAATTCTACTACAAGCATGAAAAGTAAACTAACTATTTTTTTTGTTTTTCTTAAGGTTTATCAAACACACAAGAAGAAAGCAAGAAAAAGAAATTTAAACTAGCATGGATAATACAGTGAAAGAGTATGAGCACCGACATCTAGCAATGAGTGTGTGTGGACATGAATGTAATGTCGGTGGGAAATACGTACTCCCCCAAGCTTAGGCTTTTGGCCTAAGTTGGTCTATTGCCAGGGATGGCCTGGCGGATACCCGTAGGTGTAGCTGGGGTCATAGTGTGACGAAGAAGACTCTCACTGCCATTGGCTGGCAGCCTCCTCTGGATCCCAAGAATAAACAGATAGTCGTGGAGGCTCATCTTGTGGCTCCGGCTCCGGGGCTGGTGCAAGGTTCCGATAGGCTTGAACAGCCGACCACGGAACAATGTGAGGTTCTTCAAACAAGTTAAACAAAGAAGGAGCAGGCAAAGTAATAGTCTCAGGGTGATGTTTATCAAAGTATAATTTATATTTGAGCTCCCCATCGCGACTCTTAACAAGAAAATCATGCGCTATCATACTTTTGTAATCTAAATAAGCACGGGGCAGCGTTGTTTCTTCTTTTTCCGCATGCCTAATAGGTATTTCAAAATGTTCAGCTAGGCGTGAAGCATAAATGCCTCCAAAGATGGGGCCCTTAGTACGTTTCAGACTTAACCATCTAGCAACAATTCCACCCATACTAACAGAGTTATTGCGGTATAAACCATGGATCAAAATAATAATATTAGGAATACTAAGGTTCCCACAGTTCCTGCGTCCAATCAAGCAACGCCTAGCAAATATGGCAAAGTAGCGTAAAACAGGATAATGAATGCTAGTGATCCTCGCATCAGAAACCTTCCTGGTTTCTCCCACCGTGATAGTGTTAATAAAATCTTCTACTTCGTTATGGTGGGGTTCATCTAAGGTGCCCTCAAAGGGTATTCTGCAAACCTCACAGAATTCAGCTAATGTCATCTCTTTACAACGTCATATAAATGAAACTCTACTGTTGGAGGTGATTTCTTAGGGAAAAAGTAGATGTTTTGCACAAAAGTATTTGTGAGTAAGAGATACTGATGACGTTGGTCGTGGAGGAAGTTGGTGAGGCCGGCGTTCTCAATCAATAAATAGAAATCATCATAAATCCCAGCTCTCCTCAAGAAGTCATCGGAAGGCCATTCACAAGGCCGGACTTCTGCGATGCGAGGTAAATTAAATTTGGGCTTCTCCTCTTCTTCCTTTTGTTTTTCCTTAGAGCTTCGGCTCGACGATCCCCTTAAAAGTCTCTTCATTATTTCTAAAACAATATGAAATTTTTAGTAACTTCAAATAAAAGTGAACCAACTTCAATAATATTGATAGCAACAACTCCCACAAGTGGCTAGGGCCTATATCAAGCATTAGAACTACTTGGAACCATATAAATTTGACATGCAAGCTCAAGAACATGGTCACCTATGCAGCACAAATTTGCAAAGAATAAAGCACTAGAACAAAAACTAATTGGACCAATGGAGGAGTCACATACCAAGGAACAATCTCCCCAAACAGTTTTGCGAGAGGTGCTTTGAGCAAGGAGATCGAAAATCACAGCAACGGGGGCTGGAACTCGTGCTTGAGTTGGTTTTTCGTGTTTGTGTGAGGCAGAGGAAGAAGATGGGTGCAAAAATAAGTGGAGGAGGGCCACCATGGGCCCACGAGGCAGGGGGGCGCGCCCTCCACCCTCGTGGCCAGGTGGCAGCTCCCCCCGTGGTAATTTTTGCACAGTAAATTCTCAAATATTCCCAAAAAAATCATATTAAATTGGCATGGCATTCTGAGGACTTTTATTTTCAGAATATTTTTATATTGCACGGATAAGTCAGGAAACAGACAAAAAAATATTATTTTACTTTATTTCTACTAAATAACAGACAATATAAAGAGGGTACAAAAGGTTGTGCTTCTAGTTTCATCCATCTCGTGATCATCAAAATGAACCCACTAACAAGGTTGATCAAGTCTTGTTAACAAACTCATTCCGAATAATCCCAGAACCAGAGAAATTTCGAATGACACTAAGTTACCTCAACGGGGATATGAAAATCCCCAACAATAAGAATATCATACTTTTTCTTGACAGTAGGGAGAGGAAATTTAAAACCTCCAAATATAATCGATGGAACTTTTCCAATAGAGTTGATACTATAAACTTGAGGTTGTTTCCTCGGAAAATGCATCGTGTGCTCATTGCCATTAACATGAAAAGTGACATTGCCTTTGGTGCAATCAATGACGGCCCCTGCAGTATTAAGGAAAGGTCTTCCAAGAATAATAGACATACTATCATCCTCGGGAATATCAAGAATAACAAAGTCCGTTAAAATAGTAACGTTTGCAACCACAACAGGCACATCCTCACAAATACCGACAGGTATAGCAGTTGATTTATCAGCCATTTGCAAAGATATTTCAGTAGGTGTCAACTTATTCAAGTTAAGTCTACGATATAAACAGAGAGGCATAACACTAACACCGGCTCCAAGATCACATAAAGCAGTTTTAACATAACTTCTTTTAATGGAGCATGGTATAGTAGGCACTCTGGGATCTCCAAGTTTCTTTGGTATTCCACCTTTAAAAGTGTAATTAGCAAGCATGGTGGAAATTTCAGCTTCATGTATCTTTCTTTTATTAGTAATAATATCCTTCATATACTTAGCATAAGGATTTGTTTTGAGCACATCAGTTAATCGCATACACAAAAAGATGGGTCTAATCATTTCAGCAAAGCACTCAAAATCCTCATCATCCTTTTTCTTGGATGGTTTCGGAGGAAAAGGCATGGGTTTTTGAACCCATGGTTCCCTTTCTTTACAATGTTTCCTAGCAGCAAAGTCTCTTTTATCATAATGTTGATTCTTTGATTGTGGGTTATCAAGATCAACCGCAGGTTCAACTTCTACATCATTATCATTACTAGGTTGAGCATCAACATGAACATTGTCGTTAACATTATCATTAGGTTCATGTTCATCACCTGATTGTGTTTCAGCATCAGAAACAGAGATATCATTTGGATTCTTAGGTGGTTCAGCGATAGGTTCACTAGAAGTTTGCAAAGTCCTATCATTTTTCTTTTTCTTCTTTTTAGAAGAACTAGGTATATCAATATTGTTTCTCTGAGAATCTAGCTCGATTCTCTTAGGGTGGCCTTCAGGATACAAAGGTTCCTGAGTCATTCTACCAGTTCTAGTAGCCACTCTAACAGCATAATCATTTTTCTTACTATTCATTTCATCAAGCACTTCTTTCTGAGCTTTAAGTACTTGTTCTACTTGAGTAGTAACCATAGAAGCATGTTTGCTAACAAGTTTAAGTTCACCTCTAATATCAGCCATGTAATCACTCAAGTGTTTAATCATAAAGGCATTCTGTTTCAATTGTCTACCAAAATAAGCATTAAAGTCATCTTGTTTAAACATAAAGTCATCAAACTCATCCAAGCACTGACTAGCAATTTTAGCAGGAGGGACTTCAGCTTTATCATATCTATAGAGAGAATTTACCTCTACTACCTATGTCGGGATATCAGGAGGTTCTTCATTAAATAAGTAATTGAGATCATATACTTCTTCAACGGGAGGTAAATTAAGACCATGTATTTCTTGAATAGGAGGTAAATTCTTAACATCTTCAGCTTTAATACCTTTTTCTTTCATAGATTTCTTTGCCTCTTGCATATCTTCGGGGCTGAGAAATAGAACACCTCTATTCTTCAGAGTTGGTTTAGGAATAGGCTCAGTAATAAGCTAAGGAACTGGCTCAGGAGGTAGCTCGAGAGGTGCCCAATTATTTTCATTAGCCAACATATTATTCAATAGAAGTTCAGCGTCATTCGGTGTTCTTTCCCTGAAAAGAGAACCAGCACAACTATCTAGGTAATCTCTGGAAGCATCAGTTAGTCCATTATGAAAGATATCAAATATTTCAGGTTTCTTAAGAGGATGATCAGGCAAAGCATTAAGTAACTTGAGAAGCCTCCCCCAAGCTTGTGGGAGACTCTCTTCTTCAATTTGCACAAAATTGTATATTTCCCTCAAAGCAGCTTGTTTCTTATGAGCAGGGAAATATTTAGCACAGAAGTAATAAATCATATCCTGGGGACTTTGCACACAACCAGGATCAAGAGAATTATACCATATCTTAGCATCACCCTTTAATGAGAACGGAAAGATCTTAAGTAAATAAAGGTAGCGCGATCTCTCATTATTAGTAAACAGGGCAGCTATGTCATTCAACTTAGTAAGATGTGCCACAACAGTTTCAGATTCATAGCCATAAAAAGGATCAGATTCAACCAAAGTAATTATATCTAGATCAACAAAAAAATCATAATAATCCTGATCAGGCACACAGATAGGCGAAGTAGCAAAAGCAGGGTCGGGTTTCATTCTACCTCTAAAAGATTCTTTACTCCATTTAATTAGCAACCTCTTACGTTCATGTTCATCCTGGCAAGCAAGAATAGCTTAAGAAGATTCAGCATCAAAAAGATAACCCTCAGGAATAGCAGGCATAGGTTCATCATTACTAATATCATCGTGTTCAGGTTCAATAATTTCTCTTTCTCTAGACCTAGCAATTTTCTCATCAAGAAATTCACCAAGTGGCACAGTAGTATCAAGCATAGAAGTAGTTTCATCATAAGTATCATGCATAGCAGAAGTGGCATCATCAATAACATGCGAGATATCAGAATCAATAGCCGTAGTAGGTTTAGGTGTCGCAAACTTACTCATAATAGAAGGAGAATCTAGTGCAAGGCTAGATGGCAGTCCCTTACCTCCACTCGTAGTTGAGGGCAAAATAGTAGTTCGATCATCTTTCAAGTTCTTCATAGTGTCCAGCAGATATAAATCCCAAGTGACTCAAAGAATAGAGCTATGCTCCCCGGCAACGGCGCCAGAAAATAGTCTTGATAACCCACAAGTATAGGGGATCGCAACAGTTTTCGAGGGTAGAGTATTCAACCCAAATTTATTGATTCGACACAAGGGGAGCCAAAGAATATTCTCAAGTATTAGCAGCTGAGTTGTCAACTCAACCACACCTGGAATCTTAGTATCTGCAGCAAAGTGTTTTAGTAGCAAAGTAATATGACAGTGGTGGTAACGGTAACAAAAGTAAAGACAGCAAAAGTAATGTTTGTGGTATTTTGTAGTGATTGTAATAGTAGCAACGGAAAAGTAAATAAGTGTAAACCAGTATATGGAAAACTCGTAGGCACCGGATTAGCGATGGATAATTATGCCGGATGTGGTTCATCATGTAGCAGTCATAACATAGGGTGACACAGAACTAGCTCCAGTTCATCAATGTAATGTAGGCATGTATTCCGTATATAGTCATACGTGCTTATGGAAAAGAACTTGCATGACATCTTTTGTCCTACCCTCCCGTGGCAGCGGGGTCCTATTGGAAACTAAGGGATATTAAGACCTCCTTTTAATAGAGAACCGGAACAAAGCATTAGCACATAGTGAATACATGAACTCCTCAAACTATGGTCATCACCGGGAGTGGTCCCGATTATTGTCACTTGGGGGTTGCCGGATCATAACACATAGTAGGTGACTATAGACTTGCAATATAGGATCAAGAACACACATATATTCATGAAAACATAATAGGTTCAGATCTGAAATCATGGCACTCGGGCCCTAGTGACAAGCATTAAGCATTGCAAAGTCATAGCAACATCAATCTCAGAACATAATGGATACTAGGGATCAAACCCTAACAAAACTAACTTGATTACATGATAAATCTCATCCAACCCATCACCGTCCAGCAATCCTATGATGCAATTACTCACGCACGGCGGTGAGCATCATGAAATTGGTGATGGAGGATAGTTGATGATGACGACGGCGATGAATCCCCCTCTCCGGAGCCTCGAACGGACTCCAGATTAGCCCTCCCGAGAGAGATTAGGGCTTGGCGGCGGCTCCGTATCATAAAACGCGATGATTTCTTCTCTCTCATTTTTTTCTCCCCGAAAGCCAATATATGGAGTTGGAGTTGGCATCGGAGGGCCACCAGGGGGCCCACGAGGTAGGGGCGCGCCCAGGGGGGCGCGCCCCCCACCCTCATAAGCAGGGTGTGGGCCCCCTGGTCTTCATCTTTTGCGTGGATTTTTCTTTATTTTTTCTAAGGCGTTCCATGGAGTTTCAGGACATTCCGAGAATTTTTATTTTCTGCACAAAAAACAACACCATGGCAGTTCTGCTGAAAACAGCGTCAGTCCGGGTTAGTTCCATTCAAATCCTACAAGTTAGAGTCCAAAACAAGGGCAAAACTGTTTGGAAAATTAGATACGACGGAGACGTATCATGGCGTACCGCAAAATAG
>NC_057795.1:205474143-205581638 GCF_018294505.1 Triticum aestivum | reverse complement strand
AACGCTCACTTTTGATCCAATCGATGGGCTTCAGTTAGTAGTAGTAGCGAAGGAATCGCTCGATCGAGTTCAGTTAACAGCCATTGATCGATCCCTCGGGTTCAGTAACGCGTAGCCTGCAGTGCAATCGCTCGGGTTTAGTTAGAGCCCAACGCCTCGCTCGGCTTCAGTTAGAGCCAACGCCTCGCACACACGCGCATACGTACGAGAGAAACGCGCATCACTCTCCCACCGTAACTGGCAACTCCCCAAAATTTTCCTCCCCCTCGCTTCTACCACGGTTTTTTCCGTCATGGACGGCCCAAAGAATGTCATGCAGCTGCGTCTCCGGCCCGCCCAGGACGAAAAGCCCATTTTCTGTCATGATTTTTGTCAGAGAAGTAGGAGCCCACCACATCTATGATGATAACGGGTTTTGTCACAATTATCGTCATAGAAGTGTCATATGTATGACAGAAAAAAATTTCATTCGGCCCAAAATGTCACGGATGTGTCTTTTTTTTGTAGTGTTATGAAGCAATGCATAAACTAGGGTTTAAGCTTCTGTTACTCTAGCAACCCATCATCTACTTATTACTTCCCAATGCCTTCCTCTAGGCCCAATAATGGTGAAGTGTCATGTAGTCGACGTTCACATAACACCACTAGAGGAGAGACAACATACATCTCATCAAAATATCGAACGAATACCAAATTCATATGACTACTAATAGCAAGACTTCACCCATGTCCTCAGGAACAAACGTAACTACTCACAAAGCATATTCATGTTCATAATCAGAGGGTATTAGTATGCATTAAGGATCTGAACATATGATCTTCCACCAAATAAACCAATTAGCATCAACTACAAGGAGTAATCAACACTACTAGCAACCCACAGGTACCAATCTGGGGTTTGGGTACAAAGATTGGATACAAGAGATGAACTAGGATTTGAGAGGAGATGGTGCTGGTGAAGATGGAGATTGACCCCCTCCCGATGAGAGGATCATTGGTGATGATGATGATGATGATTTCCCCCTCCCGGAGGGAAGTTTCCCCGGCAGAACAGCTCCGCCGGAGCCTTAGATTGGTTCCGCCAAGGTTCCGCCTCGTGGCGGCGGAGTTTCGTCCCGTAAGCTTGCTTATGATTTTTTCCAGGGTAAAAGGCTTCATATAGCAGAAGATGGGCACCGGAGGGCCACCAAGATGCCCACGAGGTAGGGGGGCGCGCCCAGTAGGGGTGGGCGCGCCCCCCACCCTCGTGGCCAGGGTGTGGGCCCCCTTTGGTACTTCTTTTGCTCAATAATTCTTATTAATTCCAAAAATGACTTTCGTGGAGTTTCAGGACTTTTGGAGCTGTGCAGAATAGGTTTCCAATATTTTCTCCGTTTCCAGCCCAGAATCCCAGCTGCTGGCATTCTCCCTCTTCATGATAAACCTTGTAAAATAAGAGAGAATAGCCATAAGTATTGTGACATAACGTGTAATAACAGCCCATAATGCAATAAATATCGATATAAAAGCATGATGCAAAATGGACGTATCAACTCCCCCAAGCTTAGACCTCGCTTGTCCTCAAGCGGAAGCTGATATCGACAAAAATGTCCACATGTTTAGAGATAGGGGTGTCGATAAAAATAAAATACGGACATGAGGGCATCATGATCATTCTTATAATAGAAACATATATATATTTGTCATATGATTCCTTATGCTCAAGTAACAATCTATTCACAATGTCAAGTATGGTTCAGAAACTTCATTGAGAACTAACAAACTGTAATCTCGGTCATTGAAGCAATTGCAATTTATCATAACATCGGAAAGAGTCAAGAATAGAGCTTTTCGGCAAGTCCACATACTCAACTATCATTTAGTCTTCTACAATTGTTGACACTCATGCAATACTTATGGTTATGGAGTTTTAATCGGACACAGAGAAAGATAGGGGCTTATAGTGTTGCCTCCCAACATTTTACCTCAAGGATAATGTCAACAATAATAGTTCATGCTAACTTACATCCAATTGGATATATATATATCAGGATCTTTCCAACACGAGGTGCTTGCCAAAGGATAAAATGAAAAAGGGAAAGGTTAGGATCACCTTGACTCTTGCATAATGTAACAGATAGGCCCTTCGCAGAGGGAAGCAGAGGTTGTCATGTGCTTTTAGGGTTGGATGCACAAAATCTTAATGCAAAAGAATGTCACTTTATATTGCCACTTGTGATATGAACCTTTATTATGCAGTCCGTTGCTTTTATTACTTCCATATCACACGATCGTATAAAGCTTATTTTCTCCGCACTAATAAGTCATACATATTTAGGGAACATTTTTTATTGCTTGCAACATGACAACTTACTTGAAGGATCTTACTCAATCCATAGGTAGGTATGGTGGACTCTCATGGCAAAAACTGGGTCTAAGGATCTTTGGAAGCACAAGTAGTATCTCTACTTGGTGCAAGGAATTTGGCTAGCATGATGGGGAAAGGCAAGCTCAACATGTTGGACGATCCATGACAATATACTTTAACTAAGATGTGAGAAAACATAACCCATTATGTTGTCTTCCTTTTCCAACATCAACTCTTTAGCATGTCATACTTTAATGAGTGCCCACGATCATAAAAGAGGTCCAAGATAGTATATTTATATGTGAAAGCCTCTCTTTCTTTATTACTTCCTATTAATTGCAATGATGACCAAAACTATGTTTGTCAACTCTCAACAACTTTTATGCCTCACACTCTATATATGTGAAGTCATTACTATCCATAAGATCAATATGAACTCTTTTATTCTTTTTATTCTTTCTATTTTCTCAAGATCATAGCAAGATAGCAAAGCCCTTGACTCAATACTAATCTTTATTATATATAGCTCACGGACTCGATTACATAGAGGGATCACAAAGCAAAACTCAAAACTAATTCATACCAAAGCTTTATTCTACTAGATCAAGATATTACCAAAAGGATCGAACTAAGTAAAGCGGTATGATAGGAGTGTGATGGTGATATGATACCGGGGCACCTCCCCCAAGCTTGGCAGTTGCCAAGGGGAGTGCCCATACCCATGTGATTATGTCCTCGGAGGTGGTGAAGAAGGAGTTGTTGATGATGTAGTCTTGTCGTTCGTCTTCCAAGGCATAGGCTCACCATCATAGAAGGATGATCGAGTCTCCGGGATCCTCAAATCTGTAGCCAAACTCATCCTCTTGAATCTATATTCATACTCACAGTTTTGGTTTTGCAGGTCATAGATCTGGGCTTGGAGGTGCTCGATTTTCTCATGAAGCTTGAAGATGGTCTCCCCAATGTTCTTGGCGTCCAGCTTGTGGTTGTTGGTGAATTCCGCGATCATCATCTGGTTGGCGTTAAGTCCACGCTCCACCATCCCTTGGCACTTGAAAACTTGTTGTTCCATAGCTTCGAGCTTTGTCTCCATGCTTCTGGTACGCCTTGGTCCCTCCACATCGAGGATGTGCAGCACCCCCTCCCGTATCTCAATGGTTTGAGGGTGATGCAGCACCTCCGCAAGATAGGGGTTGATGACCCTCTCAAAAAACTTATCCTTGGGAGTGCTTGGAGACGTCATGGTGCTCTAGATCTGTCAGAAAAACAGCTCGAAACGAAAACAGAGGATATTTGCATGATACGATGGTCAAAACCTTCGGGAGATTATATAATGAATTTTTACCGACCAAAAGAAGTATCGTGCAAGAAAATGGAGTCAGAAGAGCACACGAGGTGCCCACGAGGCAGGGGGGCGCCCAGTTAAGGTGGGCGCGCCCTCCACCCTCGTGGATGCCTCGTGTCCTTCCCAGACTGCTTCTTATTTTCCTATTTTCTTAAAATATTCCAAAATGGAGAAAAAATGCTATTAGAATTGTTTTGGAGTATGTTTACTTACCGTACCACATACCTATTCCTTTTCGGAGTCTGAAACATTTACTGATTCAATAATATTAGTTTCAACATTTATTGGGTTGCTTGAGATATAATGTTTGATTCTTTGACCGTTCACCACCCTCGGACTTGTGCCTTCGAAGTTGTTGATTTTTATGGCACCAGAACGAGAGACCTCCTCGATAACGTAAGGACCTTCCCATTTAGAGAGAAGTTTTCCTGCAACAAATCTTTAAATGAGAGTTGAATAGCAACACATAATCACCTACGTTAAACTCACGCTTTTGTATCCTTTTGTCATGCCATCTTTTAACTTTTTCTTTGAACAGCTTGGCATTCTCATAGGCTTGGGTTCTCCATTCATCAAGTGAGCTAATATCAAATAACCTTTCTCACCGGCAAGCTTGAAATCATAATTGAGCTCTTTAATAGCCCATTATGCCTTATGTTCAAGTTCGAGAGGTAAGTGACAAGCTTTTCCATAAACCATCTTATACGGAGACATACCCATAGGATTCTTATATGCAGTTCTATAGGCCCATAATGCATCATCAAGTTTCTTGGACCAATTCTTTCTAGATCTATTAACAGTCTTTTGCAAAATTAATTTGAGCTCTCTATTACTCAACTCTACTTGACCACTAGACTGTGGGTGATAAGGAGATGCAATTCTATGATTAACATCATACTTAGCAAGCATTTTACGAAAAGCACCATGAATAAAATGTGAACCACCATCAGTCATTAAGTATCTAGGGACTCCAAACCTCAGAAAAATAACTTCTTTAAGCATCTTAATAGAGGTGTTATGATCAACACTACTAGTTGGAATAGCTTCTACCCACTTAGTAATGTAATCAACAGCAACTAAAATATGTGTATATCCATTAGAGGCAGGAAAAGGTCCCATATAATCAAAGCCCCAAACATCAAATGGTTCAATAAGAAGAGAATAATTCATAAGCATTTCTTGACGTCTACTAATATTACCGATTCTCTGACATTCATCACGAGACAAGACAAACTTACAGGCATCTTTGAAGAGAGTAGGCCAATAAAAAGTAGATTGCAATACCTTATGTGCAGTTCTATCTCGATGGAGGTGTCCTCCATATGGTTCAGAGTGACACTTGCGTAGGATCTGTTCCTGTTCATGCTCAGGTACACAATTTCTAATAACACCATCTACTCCTTTATAAAGGTGTGGGTCATCCTAGAAGTGTCGGGGAAACTGATCCACGAACACCTATGGGACCGGCGGACCAAGCCCCTTTCGGTTCGGCGGGGGGCGGAGATCACACGAAGAGCAGATCGAGGCGAAGCACACAAGCAGTTTACCCAGCTTCGGAGCTCTCCGGAGAGATAATACTCCTACTGCTGCTTGTCTGATGGTATTATGTTCTTGCTCGAGAGAGAGCTAAGTGTTTTTCTGGCTTCGAGTGAACCGAGCCTCGTGTGTGATTTTCTAGGTCCGAACCTCCTCTACGTTGCGCATGGGCCTCCTTTTATATGCTCAAGGGGTCACCGACAGGTGGCAACACAGAGAAGGGTACAAATGTAAAAGGCGAGGTGGTTGGTACAGTTACTTGTACAGTGTTTCCTACCTAACCCTGACGGCAGGGGACAAGGGCATTAAATGCCCGTCTGAGTCGCCCAAACAGCGCAGAAAAGGACCATCAGGGGCGCCACCGTTCGCCATGATGGCGATCTTGTCAGCTTCGCATGCCACCGTGCACCGCTGGCTGCACAGCCTCCCGCCACGCGCGCCTGGAAAGGCCCCCAGAGCGACACGTTGGTGGATGCGCTGGAGCGTGGGTACAGGGTGGCCGCCTGCTGCGGCAAGCGCCTTGCCGCGGCCGTTGTCTTGTCGGGCCCGGAAGCTTGTCGCTCACCGAGCCTCGAGATGCCTTGGTTGATCTTCCCGGCAAGCTCCTCTTGTCGGGGCCTTGTTGCCTTGCCAGGACGCGTGGTGCGTCGCGGCAAGTTCCTTGGGATGCCTTGGCTGGCCTTCCCGGCAAGCTCTCTTGCCGGGGCCTTGTCTCCTTGGCTTAAATACTTTGTTCCTGAATGGCTCCAAGGGAACCACGGAGGATCTTGGCGGTAGCCCGGCAAGCCTTGCCGCGGGGTGCTGCAACTGCCCGTGCACAAGTTCGGGATACTAGAGTACCCCTACTCTAGTACACCGACAGGAGCCCCCGGGCCTGGGCCACACACGGTGCCGAGCGCTGTTGGGCCAGGCCCAAGACAGGGCACGGGCACACGCGGTCTGGGCCACGCCGAATCTTGCTCCGTATCCACCGCTCCCTCCCCTAACGGCACGCGTTGAATGCGGCATCGTGGGAGAGATCGTGGGTGGTTTCTTTATTCGGAAGGGCGAAACATCCGCCCCCTCCCTCTTTATAAGCAGAGGAAACAGGGGCAGTTCGTTCCCCCTCGCTGGTTGCTACTACTCCATCTTCACAAATCTCCGCCGCTCCCCCCTTCTTCTCCAAGCTGAGAGAGAGCAGCGCTCCGCTCCCCATCGCCACCAGCATCATCAACGCCGTCGACCTCCCTCACCACCTCCGCCATGGCTCCAAAAGCCGACAAGGGGAAGGGCGTGAAGTCGGCCGAGGCGCAGCAGCTCGCGGCGCTGCGAAAGGAGCGGGCGATCTTCTCCCCCCAGCTCGGCGCGAAGGAGCTGAGGGAGTACTTCTACCTCTTCTGGGCAACGGAGACGCGAGCGCATCCGCGCACGAGGGTACTCCCGGCCGCCGCTTCTGAACTGGCTCCAAACGGGTACCCATTTTTCGCGCTGTTCTTCTATTGCGGGCTCTGCCCGCCCTTCTCGGAGTTCTTCTGCGACATGATGAACACCTACGGGCTCCGCCTCCTTGATTTCACTCCCAACGCCGTCCTGACCATGGCAGTTTTCGCACATTTGTGCGAAAACTTTGTCGGAGTCCATCCCAATGTAGCCCTTTTCCGCCACTTCTTCATGCCTCGGGTCGAGAGAGGAGAGCCGCTTGCCGGAGGGATCGCCTGGATCTCGAGAGTCGGCAAGAAGGAGGCGTATCTGGAGGGTGAACTCCGCAGCAAGTGGGAGGAGTGGAGAGCGGAGTGGTGTTGGATCGTCGAGGAGAACCCGCAGCCGTTCACCACCGTGCGCCAAGCCCTCATAGTGCGTGGTAATGACTGGAGCAACGTGGCCCCGGAAGACGAGAGGCTGAAGATCGCCATCACCAGGATCCTTTGCCTCAGGCTTGCCGGGCTCACTGTAGGCGCTGTCGGTGCAGATTTCCTTCGCCGCCGCATCGCCCCTCTGCAGGGGAGGGGGAGGCCCGCCTGGGAGTTCAAGAACTCGGCGGACATCATGAGGCTGCGGCCGGGCCTCAACTTCAATTTCACCATCCTGGAGCTGGATGCGATGCTCCTGGAGTTGTTCAAACGAGATCCCCAGCATCCCTTCACGCTGCCGAGGAGCGTCGTCCCGCTGTGCAACAATTCGTCGCTTGATCGGATCCGCGCGATGATGCCGTTGTGCGATTCACACGAAATCGCCCCAACTTGGCAAGAGCCCGCGGATGACGTCGTGCAAGCATTCTTCGACGACTTGGTAGAAGTGCCGATCCGCGCCGACAAACAGAAAAGCCTCACCCGCGACACCACCGACGCGGAACTGCAGCGCATCACCACTAGGGCGGAGGAGGCTGCGGCAGCAGCTGCCGCGGGCGCGTTCGGGTTCACCATGGAGGAGGCGGAGGCGGCAGAGGCGGCAAACCTTGCCGAGCGCGGGGAGTTCGTTGGCGAGGAAGATCTTGGCGGCTCTGAAGCTGAGCCGAGTGAGGCCGGCGAGGAAGAGCCCGAGCCTTCAGACAGCTTGCCGCAGGCGGAGCCCCCGGCTCCACCAAGAAGGTGTCTCCGCAGGGCCGGGGACATAGCGGGGCAGCAAATGAGCCAACAGCCGCCATGCCGCGCGACACGCTCTACCGCGGCAAGCAATGTTGCCGCGGGAGCGCCTCACGCTGCTGCGGCAACTGGAGCGGGATCTTCCCGGTCCACAGCCACCGCCCCTGCCAAGCGGGCAAGGGATCCTACTCCTCCTCCTCGCCGCACCGGAGGGGAGCTGGACTTTGATCTCTCCGCGCTCAGCTCCGACGAGGAGGAAGAAGAGTAAGTCTCCTTGGCGTTCTTATAGCTCTTCAATTCTTGCTGTTTTTGCCTTGTATCTAACTTGCTTCAATCTGATCCTATTCCTTTTCAGGACGCTGGCCCAGAGAGCGGCGAAGAGAGCCAAGGCCGCGGTGATCGTCATCGAGGATGACCCCACAGTGTCAGTAGGGGGTGTGTCCGAGACTACCTTGACGGACCCGGCAACCACTCCCCAAAGCAGCCCCCAGCACAGCCCCCGGCGTAAGTTCATAGTTTGCTTCCTGCTGTCAGGCGCGCATGAGTGCTTTTTCCTTTGCTGATATCTTGCTTGTTGATTTGTGTAGGAGCAGAACAGCCACATCAGGAGCGCCCGGAAGCTGGTCCCGAAGTGCCATCTACTTCGACTAAGCCGCCAAGGGAGGAGTCCCTGGCAAGGGAGTGCTCTCCGGCAAGGGAAAACTCTCCGGCAAGGGGCAGCTCTCCGGCAAGGGACAGCACCAACGACCCCGCGACGGCTGAGACCTCAACTGCAGATCTTGGTACAGGTAATCCACTTGTCTAAAATTCTCCCTTGGGTTCTTCTTCTGATTTTCTTCTTACACATTTGCTTGATTTTTCTCCCTTCTTCACTCTTCAGATCCATCTGCTGCGGAGCCAATGGAGATTGAGGATGCCGGCGAGGAAGGCGCGCGCGGCAGCAACGACGACGCTGCCGCCAACGAAGAATGGGCCAGTGTTGATGAGCCCACTGGCGAAGAGGCCGCCAAAGCTGCCGCCGCGAAAGCTGGCAAGGGGTCGGGCGATCGCACTGATGGCCCTGAGGCCGCAGGAGCGCCAGGCGCTGCGCCGACCACCGATCCCTTCGCCGCTGTCGCGGAGCCAGGCTCCGAAGAGCCCCAGCCCGGCGCCTACTTGAAGGTCGGCGATGATATCTTCATCAAGCTACCCTGGGCGTCGAGATCCAGGGTGCCGGTCGAGGGGGAAACTTTTGACGAGGAGGTGCTCGCCTCCGCCGGGCTGTCGTTGGTCGACGAGCCCAGCAGCAGCAGTGGCGAGCCTGAGGAGGAGGAGCTGCTGCGGAAGCTGCTGTCACTCTACCGCGCCCGACAAGCCAAGCTGGCTTCCCGGGAAGCACTTGTCGCGAAGGCGGGAGTGGATACGGAGAAGCGCGCAGAGGAGCTCCGGGGCCTCAACCAGGAAGCTCTCCGGTCCCTGGCACAGGAGCGGGAGTGATTCGCCGAGGAGCGCACATCCTTCCTTCTCGAGAAGGCCGAAGCTGAGGAGAAACAAAGGCTAGCTGCCGAGAAGCAGTCCGCGCGAGAAGGTGAGTTGGTGCAGCGGAAGGCCAACCTTGACAGCTACGAGGAGGAGCTTGCCGAGCGCGAGCAAGTGATTGGCGGGGCGCTCAAGGAAGCAAAGGACGCTGCCGCAACTGCAGAGGCCACCAAGAAAGAGCTGGAGGCGAAGATGGAGCAGCTGGAGGCCAATATCAGGAAGAGCGGCGAGGAGCTCGCCGCGCTCAAGCGCGAGCGCGAGAAGGATGCTGCCGCCCATGGTGAGCTGCAGGGTCTTCTCGCTGAGAGGAACAAGGAGCTCAGCGCCGCCAAGGACTCCAACGCGGACCTCGAGTTGAAGTTGGCTACGCTGACTCAGACGCTGGACGCCGCCAAGGAGCGAGAGGTGACCTTGTCGGAGAAGATCAAGGCCGACGCGGCACTACTGGCGAGCATCGCCGTCACTCAGAACTCATTTAGGGAGATGGTGGAGCACTGGACCGAGGGTCTGGTGAATATCGCCGCAGTCATCGACGGGGAGCTGGCGCAGCTGGGGATGGAGGACTTTGGGTATCCTTCCGATGAGCATCTCCAACCCAGCGCCAAGCTCAGCCTATTGTTCAAGGGCGTGGCGACGGCACTCCAGCGACTCCGGGAGAGGATCCCAAAGCAGCTGGCCGACGAGTCGCGCAAGATCTGCGTAGGAGTTCTCCAGAAGGTGCTGATGAAGGTGGCCTTCCACAATCCAGGCCTCAGCTTCACCAACGTCCTTAAATCCTTGACGCCGGATGCTGATCGGGATGCGCTCAAGGCCCTTGTCGCACCCATTGTGGACAAGGTGAGCGAGATCAAGAGGGTTGAGGGCGATCGCGTAGACTAGGCCGCCCATTTCTTTTTCTCCTTGTCGCTGCTGGCCATGTCACGAGAACAATTTATTAGAGCTGCGACAAGTTATTTTGTAATATAACTCTATTTCTGGTATCAATTGCTATGTTATTTCCTTTACTAGATTCCTTCCTTTGTATGTTTTTACCCTACGCTCTTAGGGAACTTGTCGGCGCAGGCACCCGAGCCGCGAGCACTGAGTGCGGGACGTCAGCAGCCTGCTGGCGGTGCCGCTTCCGACAAGAAACCTTGTCGCAACTAGATGCAGCACACTTAAGTTGTTGAGCGGACTCGAAACAAAGTAAGGGCGCAACTAGCTACGAGTTGGTTCCTCCACGCACAGGTTTTCCATACAAAGCAGGGTCGTTCAAGGAAGATAACTTAAAAATTTTAAAACTGATTGCTCAAACTTTGGCAACTTAGCTTTTCTGTCGTTTGCTTCCTGGCAAGGCGAAACTTGCTTGAACAACGCCTGGCCCACATCATAATCTTCTCCTTCCCCCCCCGGCAAACTTGTGTGCGAGGGAACCTTCCTTTCCTTCGTTGAGAAAAAGAAAGAAGAGAAAATTAAGATATGGAGCCTTTCGGCTCGTTATTGCTTACCGGGTGTGGGTGCTGCACAAAGTGTCAGATAACGTATGCAAGAAAGAAAATAATGCATGAAATCGACAAGATGTGCGGAGCACATGAGGTTTATTTATGCACGGGGTCTGCGCCCGGCTTTGTACAAAGGATTACATGCAACATCGGCAAGACTTGTACAAAAGGTGGTTGCCGGGACGGGTTCCGGCAACCGCGCCCTACGGGTAAAACTTACGAAGATGCTCAATATTCCAGGAGTTGCTCACCGGAGTGCCATCTTCGGTCTCAAGGCGGACAGCGCCGGGCCTAGTGACTCGCTTCACCCGATAAGGGCCTTCCCACTTCGGTGTCAACTTGTTGGAATTCTTGGCGGACTGAACGCGCCGAAGAACACGGTCGCCTTCCTCGAAGCTTCTGGCTTTAACTTTGCGGCTATGGTAGCGGCACAAAGCTTGCTGGTATCGAGCAGCTCGTACAGCAGTCTGAAGACGATCTTCCTCAAGGAGCAGCGCGTCATCTTGTCGCAACTGCTCTTGCTCAAGCTCATCATAAGCGAGCACTCGAGGCGATCCGTATACGAGTTCCGTGGGGAGAACTGCCTCTGCTCCATAGACTAGAGCGAAAGGTGTCTGGCCAGTGGCTCGATTTGGCGTCGTTCTGATCGACCAAAGAACCACCGGCAGCTCCTCGATCCAGTTTCTGCCGCACTTGCGCGGCCTGTTGAAAGTTCTGGTCTTGAGCCCGCGCAGCACTTCAGCATTTGCCCTCTCCGCTTGACCGTTGCTTCTCGGATGAGCAACAGAAGCAAAGCAGACCTCGGCGCCAAGGTCTTGGACATACTGCATGAAGGTGCGGCTCGTGAATTGCGTGTCGTTGTCGGTGATGATCCTGTTAGGGATCCTGAAATGGCAAACAATTGACCTGAAGAACTTGACTGCTGACTGTGCTGTCAACTTCCTCACTGGTTCCACTTCCGGCCACTTTGTGAACTTGTCGATTGTAACGTACAATTACTCAAAGCCCCCGACAGCTCGGGGGAAGGGGCCGAGGATATCGAGCCCCCAGACCGAAAATGGCCAGGATAAAGGGATCGTCTGGAGAGCTTGAGCTGGCTAGTGTGTTTGCTTGGAATGGAACTGGCACGCTTCACACTTGGTTACTTGTGCAGTTGCATCCTGGAGGGCTGTCGGCCAAAAGAAACCTTGCCAGAAAGCTTTGCCGGCAAGTGCTCTTGCGCCAATGTGGTGACCACATATGCCTCCATGTATCTCCGCCAACAGCTTTTGTCCGTCTTCCCGGCAAATGCACTTCAATTTCACTCCGTTGAGTCTTCTTCTGTACAGTATGCTATCAACAAACTGGTACATACTTGACTGACGGGCTACTTTTTCTGCTTCTTCTTGCTCTTTGGGAAGTTCTCCTGTCTGAAGGAAATGGACAATCTGCTGTGCCCATGCTGGAGCTTGTGGCTCAACAACAAGGACTAAAGGCACATCTGCCGCTGCGGGAACATCCGCTTCTACGGCGAGCACGTGCGGCTCAGCCGGAGCTTGATGTTCCCCGACAAGCTTGCCGGAGCAAAGCTTGTCGGGAGCGTCTCCTTCAATGGAACAAACCCTAAGGCTTGCCGGAGCAGACTGCTCCTCAGCATCCTTGGCGTTGATCTTGGGGACTTTCTTGGCGGCGGCTTCGGGGAGCTCTGCCGGAAAGTAGTCGCCAGAAATCAACTTCCTCTTCTTGCTTTGTCCAGTTGATGGTGTTACGGACGGTTGAGTCAGCTTGAGCACAAAGATCCCTGGTTCCACAGGTAACTTTAGTGCAGCGCACGTCGACAGGCCATCAGCAATGTCATTCCGAGCTCTCGGGACATGCTCCATCTGTAGCCCGTCAAAGTGCTCTTCTAGCTTTCTCACTTCATCAACATAGGCTTCCATCAACGAGCTTTGGTAATTCTTGTTTACTTGGCGGACGACGAGCTGTGAGTCACCCCTGACAATGAGCTTCTTGATCCCAAGGTCTGCCGCGATCCTGAGACCGGCAAGCAATCCTTCATACTCTGCAGTATTGTTGGTTGCTTGCTCCTTGGGAAAGTGCATCTGGACTACGTACTTGAGGTGCTCTCCGGTGGGTGCGACAAGCAGTACGCCCGCACCGGCGCCTTGCAGCGAGAAGGCACCATCGAAGTACATCAGCCACTCTTTGCTTGCCTCCTTGATGGGGATGCTCGTCTCTGGAATTTCTTCATCTGGTGTTGGCGTCCACTCTGCTATGAACTCTGCTAATGCTCTGCTTTGGATAGTTGAAGTGCTCTCAAACTTGAGGCCAAAGCTTGACAGTTCCAGCGCCCACTCGACAATCCTGCCTGTCGCTTCTGGATTTTGCAGTATCCTCTTCAGCGGAAAGCGAGTGACGACTGTGATCTCATGTGCTTGGAAGTAATGGCGCAGCTTTCTCGAGGCCATGAGGAGGCCAAAAAGCAACTTCTGCACACCAGAGTACCTTGACCTAGCCCCCTGCAGAAGGGAACTGACAAAGTAAATTGGGCGCTGCACCATTCTCTTCTGCATCTTGTCATTCTCCTGCGCAGATCCATCCTTGTCGGGACCAGAGCTTGTCGGCGAAGCCCCCTGCTTGTCTCTGGATGCATCTGCCGTGGTTGCTGGCTCATCATCTGCCTCCCTCTCCGCCACTAACGCCGCACTAACCACTTGATTGGTTGCCGCTATATACAACAGCAACTTCTCTTGTGGCTTAGGTGTGACAAGTGTTGGAGTGGAGGACAGGTATCTCTTCAAGTCCTGCAGCGCAGCCTCCGCCTCCGGAGTCCATTTCATTGGACCTGCCTTTTTCAATATTTTGAAAAATGGCAGGGCGCGCTTAGCAGATGTAGAGATAAACCTGCTGAGAGCAGCCACACAACCGGCAAGCCTTCGTACATCCTTGACGCGCTTCGGTGCTTCGATCTGCTCAATGGCCTTGATCTTGTCGGGATTGGCTTCAATTCCCCGCTGAGACACGAAGAACCCGAGAAGCTTGCCGGAAGGGACTCCAAACACGCACTTCTCAGGGTTAAGCTTGAGGTTGATCTTGCGCAGATTTGCAAATGTTTCGTCTAAATCTTGAATCAGGGTCGCCCTATCCTTGCTCTTGACCACTATATCATCAATGTATGCCTCCACATTTCTGTGCATCTGCGGCTCAAAAGCGTGGTGGACTACCCTTGCAAATGTTGAACCAGCATTCTTCAAACCGAGAGGCATCCGTACGAAACAGTATGTGCCACACAGGGTGATGAATGCGGTCTTCTCCTCATCCTCTTCAGCCATGAAGATCTGATGGTATCCTGAGTATGCATCAAGAAATGAAAGCAAATCACATCCGGCCGTGGAGTCAACAATCTGGTCAATGCGCGGCAAGGGAAATGGGTCTTTGGGACAAGCTTTATTGACATCACTGAAGTCGATACAAAGCCTCCATTTTCCATTAGCCTTGCGCACGACAACAGGATTGGCCAACAACGTGGGATGGAGCACTCCTCTGACAAGGCCTGCTGCTTCCAACTTCTTGATTTCTTCTGCGATGAATTCTTGGTGCTCCACTGCCTGTTTTCTGACTTTCTGCTTGACGGGCCGCGCATGAGGACAGACGGCAAGGTGGTGCTCAATTACTTTCCTGGGAACACCGGGGATGTCAGACGGTTGCCACGCAAACACGTCGACATTCGCCCGCAGGAAAGCAACGAGCGCGCTTTCCTATTTGGGGTCGAGAGTGGCACTGATGGTGAAGGTACCACCAGTGCCGTCCTCCTTGGCGGACACCTTCTTGGTCTCAGGTGGAGCTGCCATCGTCTTCTTACACTTGCCGGTGGAGCTCGATGGTGCGTCCTCGATGGTAGCACAACACTCCGATGAGGTGCGCTTGCCGGAGTGGGCATCAGAGCTCTTGCCGGACTTGGTCTTCTTCTTCCCCCCGGGAGCTTCAGCGGCAAGTGATTTGCAATCTGCTGCGGCTGCTGCTTCCCGGTAGATCTTGTCGGCGCAGATAAGGGCATCCTTCTTGTCGCCAGGGACAGAGATGACACTTATCGGGCCTGGCATCTTCAGAACATTGTATGCATAGTGAGAGGCGGCCATGAACTTGGCGAGTGCTGGACGGCCAAGGATTCCATTGTAAGGCAATGGAAAGTCAGCAACATCAAACATAACCCTCTCAGTCCTGAAGTTCAACTCGCTACCAAATGTTACCGGCAACGTGATCTTTCCCTTCGGCTTGCTCCTTCCCGGGTTGATTCCTTGAAATGTACCGGTTTCCTCGAGCTCGCTGTCAGGGATCTGGAGTTTCTGGAGCACCGCGGAGGAGATCAGGTTCAAGCCGGCCCTGCCGTCAACTAACATCTTGGTGACCTTGAGGTTGCGGATAGTTGGTGAAACCAACATCGACAAGCATCTGACCGTAGTTACGCGATCAGGATGGTCCTCAATATCAAAGATGATAGGCGTGCTGGACCATTTCAGAGGCTTGCGTGACTCGACGGGTGGTTCTGCTGCATTAACTTCCCGCACCCACTGCTTGAGCTGGCGGTGCGAAGTATGCAGAGAAGCACCGCCGTCAACGCACAAGACCTCTGTGGCTTTCTGGAACTCCTGCTCATCAGTCTCCTCATCATCCAAGTCTTCATCGTCGTCGTCATCTTCATCCTTGTCGCGGCCGCGAGGAGGTCTGTCTCCTTGCCGCTGCTTGGCCTTGCCGCGGCGTCCTCCTCGGCCGGGACGTTTCTTGCCGGATCCTCCAGCACCTTCTTGGGCCTTCTCCTTGTCGCGCCGCTCGTATTCAGCTTTCTATTGCTCAACAAGCTGCTCGACTTTCTTGCAGCTCTGGAGATCGTGGCCCTTGGTGCGGTGGATCTTGCAATACTGCTTGTTGGTGTCGTCCTGCTTGTCGGCGACCACCACAGCCTCTGCGGTAATCTCCTTGCTGGAGTCACCAGCTTTGGCTTTCTTGGCGCCACCACCGTTGCCGAACTGCTCAACAACTAGCACCTCTTTTCCTTTCTTCCTCCTATTATTTCGCCGCCGGTTTTTCCTTGTCGGGGCTGCATCCTCACTGTCAGATCCTCCTGCTCCTATATTTTCTCCAGGGAGTCTCCTCCCTTCCTCAGCACGTGCACACTTGTCGGCCAGGGCATATAGCTCACTGACGTCTCTGATCTTGCACATCACCATTTCCTCCCGCATCTTGCGGTTTCGCACGTTCTGATGGAACGTGCTGATCACCGCGGCAGGGTGGACGTCTGGGATGTTGTGCTGCACACTACTGAATCTCTGAATGTACTTGCGCAGGGGTTCTCCTTCCTTCTGGGCGAGCAAATGAAGGTCACTCTCTTGGCCATGAGGATTGTGGCCGCCTGTGAAGGCGCCGACAAACTGATGGCATAGATCAACCCAAGAGGATATGGAGTTGTCCAGCAAGTGCATGAGCCAGGATCTGACATTGGGTTTAAGCACCAGCGGGAAGTAGTTGGCAAGGATCTTGTCGTCTCGCCCCCCGGCAGCCTGCACCGCAATGGTGTAGATGCTGAGGAACTCCGACGGATGCATCTTGCCGTCGTACTTCTCCGGTACGTCTGGCTTGAAGTTCTTCGTGCTGGGCCACTGGACTTGCGGCAGCTCACGAGTGAACGCAGGACAACCTACCGCGTACGGCAAATCGCCTGGTTCCCCTAGCGCATGCATGTCAACAGAGGGCCCAGCGCGCTTGTCGGATTGACGTTGCACTTCTCTCCGGCGCTCGATGCGAGTACGAGCGTCTTCCTGTTGTCGATCGTGTAGAACTTGGCGCTGATCGCGACGAGCTCGTGGATCCGATGGGGTGGAGTCGCTGTCGAGGTGGATCCGGCGAGTCGGCGATCTTGGCCTTCGGGGTGGTGATTGCATGGTGGTTGCACCTCCACCAGTTTCGTCGCCACCGGCTCGCGCATGGCAACCGTGCCGCGGCAGCGACGCGCTCGGCCGCCGCGGAGTGTCGCCATTGGTGTAGCCGATGAGACTCTGAATGGTGGCCCTCCATTCGTCGATCTTGTCCGACGTCAGAGGGTAATCCAGGAGCAGTTGAGCTCGCGCCATAGCTTCTGCCGGAGTGGTGGGTGGCAGCGGCGGATGGCGCGAGGAGCGGGCTGTGCTCGGACTTCTAACTATGTTAGAAGGAGCATTATCCCGTCCAGGCGACCATGCCTCGCTTGTGCCAGCACGCTGGCGCACATGCTGGTCTTGAGCGCCCCGGGATCCACCAGCTTGGTCTTGCCCCAACAGACGTATGGTACTGCGAGTACCATGACGCTGTCGGTCCTGCGCCTCCTGAGATGGGCGCGGAACAAGCACGGACATCGAGGTCTGCGCCGCCTTCCCCTTGGACCTGGCAGCGTCGTGAGCTTCCTCGTCGATGTCCATCCTTCCGTCAATGTCTACCCCACCACCCGTTTGCTCCGGTGGCGGTGGGATCGACGCGGACGGAACAGCCGCCTCCGAAGCCTTCTTCTTCGGTGGCATGTTGATGAAGAAAATGAAGATCTAGCTCGGGTGAACACCGGATCAGGTTCACGCAATCTCGACTCCCCCTACCTGGCGCACCAAAGATGTCGGGGAAACTGATCCACGAACACCTATGCGACCGGCGGACCGAGCCCCTTTCGGTTCGGCGGGGGGCGGAGATCGCACGAAGAGCAGATCGAGGCGAAGCACACGAGCAGTTTACCCAGCTTCGGAGCTCTCCGGAGAGATAATACTCCTACTGCTGCTTGTCTGATGGTATTATGTTCTTGCTCTAGAGAGAGCTAAGTGTTTTTCTGGCTTCGAATGAACCGAGCCTCGTGTGTGATTTTCTGGGTCCGAACCTCCTCTACGTTGCGCATGGGCCTCCTTTTATATGCTCAAGGGGTCACCGACAGGTGGCAACGCAGAGAAGGGTACAAATGTAAAAGGCGAGGTGGTTGGTACAGTTACTTGTACAGTGTTTCCTACCTAACCCTGACGGCAGGGGACAAGGGCATTAAATGCCCGTCTGAGTCGCCCAAACAGCGCGGAAAAGGACCGTCAGGGGCGCCACCGTTCGCCACGATGGCGATCTTGTCAGCTTCGCATGCCACCGCGCACCGATGGCTGCACAGCCTCCCGCCACGCGCGCCTGGAAAGGCCCCCAGAGCGACACATTGGTGGATGCGTTGGAGCGTGGGTACAGGGTGGCCACCTGCCGCGGCAAGCGCCTTGCCGCGGCCGTTGTCTTGTCGGGCCAGGAAGCTTGTCGCTCACCGAGCCTCGAGATGCCTTGGTTGATCTTCCCGGCAAGCTCCTCTTGCTGGGGCCTTGTTTCCTTGCCGGGACGTGTGGTGCGTCGCGGCAAGTTCCTTGGGATGCCTTGGTTGGCCTTCCCGGCAAGATCCTCTTGCCGGGGCCTTGTCTCCTTGGCTTAAATACTTTGTTCCTGAATGGCTCCAAGGGAACCACGGAGGATCTTGGCGGTCGCCCGGCAAGCCTTGTCGCGGGGTGCTGCAACTGCCCGTGCACAAGTTCGGGATACTAGAGTACCCCTACTCTAGTACACCGACAAGAAGTAATGTCTTAAATCATAAAAGAACTTTTTCTTTTGCTAGTATGTGAAACTAGGTGGTATGAATTTAGTAACAATGTAATTAGCATAATTAGCATAATCAACATGCCATGGAGCAGTACAAGAAGCATTTATGACAACTAATTGTTAATCAGGAAAGCTATCATCAATATGTAGTGGGTCATCAAGAACATTCTCTAACCTAGACAAGTTGTCTGCAACGGGGTTCTCAGCTCCCTTTCTATCAATAATATGCAAATCAAATTCTTGTAGCAAGAGAACCCATCTAATAAGTCTAGGTTTAGCATCTTTCTTTTTCATAAGATATTTAATAGAAGCATGATCAGTGTGAATAGTTACTTTAGAATCAACAATATATGGTCTGAACATATCACAAGCAAATACAACTGCTAAGAATTATTTTTCAGTGGTAGCATAATTTCTCTTGGCAGTGTCAAGAGTTTTACTAGCATACTGGATAACATTTAATTTCTTATCAACTCTTTGCCCTAGAACAACACCTACAGCATAATCGCTAGCATCACACATAATATCAAAGGGTAAATTCCAATCAGGTGGCCGAACAATAGGTGAAGTGATCAAAGCTTTCTTAAGTATTTCAAATGCTTCTACATAATCATCATCGAAAAAAAGTAATATCTTTTTGTAATAGATTAGTCAGAGGCCTAGAGATTTTAGAAAAGTCCTTAATGAACCTCCTATAAAAACCGCCATGACCAAGGAAACTTTGTATACCTTTTATGTCCTTGGGACACGAAACCTTTTCAATAGCATCAACTTTAGCTTTATCAATTTCAATACATCTTTTAGAAATTGTATGCCCCAAGACAATGCCTTCATTAACCATAAAGTGGTACTTTTCCCAATTCAAGACGAGACTAGTGTCTTCACATCTCTGCAAAACTCCATCAACGATGCTCAAGCAATCATCAAAAGAGGATCCATAAACGGAGAAATCATCCATGAATACCTCACAAATCTTTTCACAAAAGTCAGAGAATATAGCCATCATGCATCTTTGAAAGGTAGCAGGTGCATTACATAAACCAAAAGGCATACGTCTATAAGCAAAAGTACTGAAAGGGCAAGTAAAAGTAGTCTTTGCTTGATCGTCCGCTGACACAGGTATTTGATAGAAACTAGAATAACCATCTAGAAAGCAAAAATGTGTATGTTTGGATAGTCTTTCTAGCATTTGATCAATAAAAGGTAAAGGTTAATGATCTTTCTTAGTAGCTTTATTTAATTTACGGAAATCAATTACCATCCTATAACCTGTAATAATTCTTTGCGGGATCAATTCATCTTTATCATAAGGAACGACAGTAATACCTCCCTTCTTAGGGACGCAATGGACAGGACTTACCCACTCACTATCAGCAACGGGATAAATTATACCTGCCTCAAGGAGCTTTAGTATTTCCTTTCTTACCACTTCTTTCATCTTAGGATTTAACCATCATTGATGATCTCTAACTGGTTTGGTGTCTTCGTCCAATTTAATTTTGTGTTGGCATAGAGTGGGACTAATGCCCTTAAGATCATCAAGAGTATATCCAATAGCAGCATGGTGCTTCTTCAGAGTTTTCAATAATCTTTCCTCTTCCTGCTCTGAAAGGTTAGCACTAATAATAACAGGATATATCTTCTTTTCATCAAGATAAGCATATTTAAGAGTATCAGGTAATGGTTTAAGCTCAAACACGGGATCACCCTTGGGTGTAGGGGGATCCCCAAGGATTTCAACAGGTAAGTTGTGTTTCAGAGTAGGACCATGTTTAAGGAATACTTCATCTATTTCCCTTCTTTCATTCATGAACATATCATGTTCATGGTCTAGCAAATATTGTTCTAACGGATCACTAGGAGGCACAACAATAGAAGCAAGACCAATAATTTCATCCTTACTAGGCAATTCTTTATCATGGGGTTGTCTATGAAATTTAGCAAAATTAAACTCATGTGTCATATCCCCTAAGCCAATTGTAACAACATCCTTTTCGCAATCAATCCTAGCATTAACAGTATTCAAGAAGGGTCTACCAAATATAATGGGAAAAAAGCTATCTTGTGGGGAACCAAGAACAAGAAAATCAGCAGGATATTTAACTTTCCCACACAAGACTTCAACATCTCTAACATTCCCAAATGGTGAAATAGTATCTCTATTGGCAAGCTTAACTGTGACATCAATATCTTCCAACTCAGCGGGTGCAATATCATGCATCATTTCATTATATAAGGAAATATGTATTGCACTAGCACTAGCACCCATATCACATAAACCGTGATAACAATGATCTCCTATTTTAACATAAATAACAGGCATGCCTACAACATGTCTATGTATCTTAACATCAGGTTTAGCAATATTAGCAGCTTCCTCACAGAAGTAGATAACATGCCCATCTATATTATCAGCCAAGAGATCTTTAACCATAGCAATACTAGGTTCAACTTTATTTTGCTCAGGAGGTGTATACTTTCTAATATTACTTTTACAAACAACAGTTGAAGCTTTAGCATGATCCTTTATCCTAACAGGGAAATGTGGTTTCTCAATATAAGTGATAGGAACAATAGGATCATTATAAGTGATAATCTTTTCTTCCACTGCAATAGGTGCAACTAATTTTACTTCAATGGGAGGATTATATTTAAACCACTTCTCATTAGGGAGATCAACGTGAGTAGCAAAAGATTCACAGAAAGAAGCTACTATCTCAGAGTCAAGTCCATATTTAGTGCTAAATCCACGAAAATCAAACTTAGGTGTCAACCTGAGTCCTTACCATCGTCGGAACCCCAATCTTCGGAGCTACGTTTAATTATTTCCAATAAATCCCACTTGAATTCAATAGTCTTCAGCATATAATAACCAGCACAAGAATTATCGACCATGGTGCGATCATTGAGAGAAAACCGAGCATAAAAAATTTAAATAATCATTTCTCTTGAGAGGTCATGATTGGGGCATGAGTATAACATTGACTTAAGCCTCCCCCAAGCTTGACGAATACTTTCTCCTTTGCTAGGCCAAAAATTATATATACAATTATGATCATGATGAACAAGATGCATATGATAGAATTTCTGGTGAAATTCCAATTTTAATCGTTTATAGTCCCAAGATCCCGTATCATCACATAGCCTATACCATGTCAATTCATCTCCCTTCAAAGATAAAGGGAAGACCTTCCTCTTGACAACATCATCGGGCATACCTGCAAGCTTAAATAATCCAGAAACTTCAACCACATAGATAAGGTGTAAATCGAGATGCAATGTTCCATCTCCTTCAAAGGGATTAGCTAGCAGTTTCTCTATCATACCCAAAGGACTTTCAAAGTAAACATTTTCAGTAGGTTCAGTAGGTTGAGGAGCAACTCTTTGCTCTACTGGTCGTGGCAAAGATGCCCCGAACAAGCCCCTCAAAGGATTAGTTTCCATAGTAACAAGTGACAGTAAATTTCAGCACACTACATAAATGTTTCCTTACCAAGTTCCACTCACCAAAGGCGCTTCACTCCCTGGCAACGGCACCAGAAAAGAGTCTTGATGACCCACAAGTATAGGGGATCTATCATAGTCCTTTCGATAAGTAAGAGTGTCGAACCCAATGAGGAGCAAAAGGAAATGACAAGCGGTTTTCAGTAAGGTACTCTCTGCAAGCACTGAAATTATAGGTAACAGGTGGTTTTGTGATAAGATAATTTGTAACGGGTAAAAAGCAATGAAAGTAAATAAGGTGGAGCAAGGTGGCCCAATCCTTTTTGTAGCAAAGGACAAGCCTGGACAAATTCTTATAATGAGAAAAGTGCTCCCGAGGACACATGGGAATTATCGTCAAGCTAGTTTTCATCACGCTCATATGATTTGCGTTTGTTACTTTGATAATTTGATATGTGGGTGGACCGATGCTTGGGTACTGCCCTTTCTTGGACAAGCATCCCACTTATGATTAACCCCTATTGCAAGCATCCGCAACTACAAAAGAAGTATTAAGGTAAACCTAACCATAGCATGAAACTAGTGGATCCAAATCAGCCCCTTACGAAGCAACGCATAAACTAGGTGAGGGAGTCCCGGATTAGGGGGTGTCCGGATAGCCGAACTATCACCGTCGGCCGGACTCCTGGACTATGAAGATACAAGATTGAAGACTCCGTCCCATGTCCGGATGGGACTTTCCTTGGCGTGGAAGGCAAGCTTGGCGATACGGATGTCACATCCCTAGTTCTGGTATGCTCAAGGCTAGCTAGTCATTTGTGCATCATGTTTAAATTCCATTTAAATTTGAAATGGGGATTTGTGAAACCCTCAGAATCATTTTTGGAAATGACCCAAATAAAAATTGTTCCAAAAAGGTCCAAGAAAATGCTCATGTTGCTCTCTGAAAATATTGGACAGAGATAAAAATCCAACCAATATTTTTAGGACCTCATAAGTATTTATTTTGGGTATTTGGAATTAATGCAGTAATTATTTGCTTTGGATATATATTGTTATATATATATAATATTGTCCAAAAATTATGCCATTTATAAAGGAGCTCTGGAATAATATAACTAGCTTCTATAAAAATTGGCATAAGAAAATAAAATGATTTAGTATTTTTATTAAATCAAAACATATGTTAGAAAATAGAAAAGAAAACAAAAGAGGAAAACCCTACCTGGACTTACCTGCAGCCCTGTGCAGCCCAGCGGCCTAGCAGGCCGGCCCAGCCAGCAGGCGGCCCAGCCCGCCTCCTCCTCTCTCGTCTTCTCCCCCTCGCCAAGCAACTGCGTGCCCGACGCGCGCACCGCCGCGCCGCGCCACCTCCTCCCTCCCTGCCTGCCTGTCCTCCCCCTCGACGCTCTGGATGATCCCGGCGACGCCACGCACGCCCCGTTCCCCTCTCACTCTTCCCCCGATCCTCTCCTCTCCTCTCCCTCGCTCTCTCTCTCACGGCCAAACGCCACCGACGCCACCGCTCGCCGTTGCCGCGGCCACTGCCTCCCCCTCGTCCCTCCGTCGTGTCCACGAGCTCCGCCACGGCTCCCTCGTCCTCTCCGTCAAGCCACAAGACACCAGACGCCCTGTGGAGCCGTCGTCGTCGCCTTCTTCACCTTCGGCCGCCGTGGATCCCCATCGCCGCCCCGTCGTCTCCAGTGCGTCCCCGAGCTCGCCATCAAGCCCGTCGAGCCCGCGGTGAGCTCCGCCACCGTTCCCCTCTCTCCGTTTAGCTGCCCGCACGTCGTAGCCCTCCTCCCCACCACGGCCGAAGCCTCTCGCCGCCGTCCATGTCGCCGTCGTCATCTCGGCCCGCCTCCGCCCAAACCGAGCACCCCATCGTGCTCCCGGTGCCACGAGGGTGCCGCAGAGCCCCTCGGGTGGCCTCCCCGTGCCCTCCAGCCCCTCTGCCGCTCGAGCCCGAGCTCCGGCCGCCGCCGCGAGCTCTGCTCCGGTGAGCTCTGGAACCCCTGCGGCTTCCATTCTGCTCCCCTGGATGCGGACGAGCCCGGGCTACGCCCCGGTGCCCTTAGCCGCCGCCCCCGTGGCCTGTAACACGGACGCCGCCGCGTCCTGAGGTCGCCGCTGACGACCTCGCCGGCCTGACGTGTGGGCCCGACCTGCCAGGTGATTAGCTTAAGCTAATCACCACCTAATCTAACCCCCCTGACACTGACAGTGGGCCCCAGCGCCACTAATCTTTTAATTAGGATTAAACTAACTCCTGTTTAACCCCCCTGTCACTGACGTGTGGACCCCACACGTCAGGTTTGACCTGGTCAGCACCGTTGACTTGCTGACGTCGTGCTGACGTCATGCTGACGCAGCTATCCATTTTCTGGATTTAAATTAAATCAGGAAATTCCAGAAAATGATTTAAACTTCAAAAATTCATAGAAATTCAACCGTAGCTCAGATTGAAATAATTTATATATGAAAAATTATCAAAAAAATGTAATCTATCCATCTGTACTAGTTTCATGCATGACAAACCAACTCATAAATGCTGTATAAGTGAAAACATGTAAATGGCATATATAAGAGCTTAACTTGGAGTTGCATTTGAATCTTTGGTTCAAATGGACTCCATCCAAATAACAGCTAGTTGCATTAGCTCAATCAGCATCACATGTTCATGCATCATTGTGTTGCATATGCTTGTGTTTTGATTGTTGGCACCGTTCCTTCTCGATAGGTCCTGCTCCGGAGACCGTTCTAGAGTACCTGTCTGTGAAGCAGTGCCTCCCTTATTGATCTACCAGGCAAGCAAACCCCCTTGTTCATTTCGATACAATCCTACTCTCTCGCTCCTGCTCTCAGTTATTGCATTAGGACAACAACGATTCATCTGCTACTTTGTGCTGCGGTAGTTGAACCCATTCCTTTGCATGACCTGTCATTGCCACAGTAAATAGTTGAAACCCACTAGCATGTGTAGGAGTTGATTGAAGCCATTGTTGTGTTCCTACCATGCTATGCCTGCTATTGCCTAGAGTGTGTCACGTCTGATTCATTGGGAATGAATTGGAGTGCAGTGTTCTATGTTCTGATGCTGAGAGTGAAGTGTGTGAACACGATTTGGTAAAGGTAGCGGTGAGAGGCCATGTAGGAGTACATGGTGGGTCGTCTCACTGGAACCGTCCTTAAGCACTAAGTTCTATGTATGTTGTCCAATGACTCGATACTACCACACATTGGGCTCCGGGCGCTCCAAGCGCTCTCGACTTATTAACCAACTTGGTCTCTGTCCAGGAGTCGCAACTAGTTTCTGGTGTTTGTAGGTAGTGCTATTTTTCTACCAAGTGGCACCCGGCAGGGTGGGCTTGGGACAGACTAGGCACAGGTGGCACAGTGTACCAAGTGGCACCCGGATGGTGGGCTTGGGAACCCTGCTCACATCGTTTGGGGCCGTGAGCGACACCCCGGCCGGATCTCCTTGCGGATGGAACCCGAATAGGCGATAAACCTGGACTAGAGTCTTGTGTGGTTAGTCAGGTCGTGGCCGACACCCTCGCCAGGCTTCCGCTTGAAGGTTGCCGAGATACATGACGTGTACATGGCGGTAAGTGGCGAGAGCGTGTGTGAAGAAGTACACCCCTGCAGGGTTAACATGATCTATTCGAATAGCCGGGTCCGCGGTTATGGACTTCTTGGATGCTTACATGGTACATAGACAACTTGAAGTGGATACTCTAAAATGCTCATGACAAAGTGTGAGTGCTATGGATGGCCTTATCGTAGGGAGACGGGGATGAATCCATAGTAGTGTATTGTGTGGTGATTAGTGGACTCGTGTACGTTGTCTCACCTCAAGAAGTTCTTGTAGTCGTAGAACAGGATAGCCACTGAGTCAAAGCTGGCTTGCTGCAACTAAACCCCTCATTACCTTCTTGATACAAATGCATGTATGATAGGATCTAATGTAAGTCTTGCTGAGTACCTTTGTACTCATGTTGCTTTATTTATGTTTTTGCAGCGGAGACTTCGGTCTTACTTGTGTTCTCGTGGACTTCGACAAGTAGCTTGTACCTCAGCTACGATCTTGATCGGATGTTGTAGATGGTCAGGCTCTTCAGCCTTTTTCATTTGTAGATGTCTGTACCCAGACATGTAATGCTTCCGCTTGTTGCTTGTATGCTCTGTATGATGGGTCCTGTGACCCCTGTTTGCAATAAATGCTATGTTGTCTCTTTGAGCCTTATTTATATGAGTTGTTGAGTTATGTTGTGATGCCATGTTGTACAGCACATACTTGCATGTTATGCGTACGTGTAATGTGTATTGCTATGTGTGGGATCTGACTATCTAGTTGTTTATCCTTAGTAGCCTCTCTTACCGGGAAATGTCTCCTAGTGCTTCCACTGAGCCCTGGTAGCTTGCTACTGCTCCGGAACACTTAGGCTGGTCGGCATGTGTCCTTCTTCATTCCTGTGTCTGTCCCTTCGGGGAAATGTCACGCGATGAATACCGAAGTCCTGTTAGCCCAGTGCTACAGCCTGGATTCACTCGCTGATGACCGACACGTTCGATGCTGGGTCATGGATGCCCGTCCCTGTAAGTTAGTGCCACTTTGGGTTCATGACTAGCCATGTCAGCCCGGGTTCTCTGTCATATGGATGCTAGCGACACTATCATATACGTGTGCCAAAAGGCACAAATGGTCCCGGGCATGGTAAGGCGACACCCGTGGGAATACCGTGCGTGAGGCCTCAAAGTGATATGATGTGTTACATGCTAGATCGTTGTGACTTAGGATCGGGGTCCTGACAGCTTTGGTATCAGAGCCTGACTGCCTGTAGGATTACCAAGCCAAATTGGTCGAAGTTGAGTCTAGAAATTCTTTAATGGAATTGATTGTGGGAAGGAACGTAAGGCTCTTTTTACTCCTTATACCTCATGGCCTTCTGATCTGAGTCATCCTATCTTTCCTATGGGGTTAAGGAACTAGGCTTCTTGTCCGTCTATCAGGATCACGTGTTACTACTCCGTAGTCCCATAGGATTGGTTGATCAGAGTCATACCCCAGTTTCGAGTACTTCCAGTGTAGTCTGTTTAGTATGATCTCAGAACCTTGAGTGACGATGTTGAGTATGTTACTACCCCATTTTAGCAGGATGTCTCATTCTGAGCATATTACTGCCGTTATGCTGCCGGAATTGCCCTAGGAGTTCGAGAGTTACTAATTACCTTGTCCTACATTCTATAGCCTATAGATGATGCTGATTCCGTCCTTGGTCTCGTTTCTCAAGATGTCATCAGCTAAGCGAAGTTCTGTTGCTCGTAGCCAGAACCACAGAGATGGTAGGGACGAGGATCCTCCCGATCAACCTTTGTTGACAGAGTTCATGCTAGAGATGGAGAGGAACAAGCGTGAGTCTAACCGCTTGTTGGCACATATCGAGGAGAACACCGCACATCAGTCCAATAAGTCTGCGACCATTCATGACTTCATTCGCTTGTACCCACCTACCTTTCATCATTCCATCGAGCCACTCGATGCAGATGACTGGCTTCATAGCATCACTCATAAGCTGCGTTCCGCGAACGTAGCTGAAGATGACAAGGTCACCTATGCCACATACCACCTGGAAGGTCCTGCTAGTCTTTGGTGGCAGAACTATGAGGCTATGCTTCCAGCTGGCCAGATTCCTACCTGGAGAGATTTCACTGAGGCTTTTCGCGAGCATCACATTCCTGAGGCCCTCATCGATCGCAAGAGAGAAGAGTTCTGTAGTTTCACCCAGAGTAAGATGGCTGTTGATGCTTATAGTAGAGAGTTTGAGAACCTCGCCCGTTATGCCACAGAAGAGGTGTCCACAGACGCCAAGAAGCAGGCTAGGTTCCGGAAGGGTCTCAACCCCAAGTTGCGTCGTGATCTCCACCTACATCATTGTGATACATCCCAAGCTCTTGTGAACAAGGCCATTAATGCTGAGACAGCTCAGCTCACTTACGAGGAGTCTCGTAAGCACACCCGTGATTTGGGATCTTCCTCCGGTTCTAGTTATCAAAAGCGCCGGATTTGGGTTCCAAACTCCGCTCTTCCTTCCGGATATTCACCGAGGCCATTCTATGTGGTGCCTCCCCCAGCTCAGTCGTGTGTTCCACCCAGGCCTACTGGTAGACCGCTTGTTAGTGCGGGTCCATGTCCAACCTCAGGGACTTGCTTCACATGCGGGAAGCCAGGACACTATGCACGTGACTGCTCTCAGACTAGCTATGCTCCACCCCAGCCCGAGAAGACTGTTGGATGTGTTAAGCCATCACGCAAGATGATCAGTGTCAAGTCAGCCCCCACTGAACGTGGACGTGTGCATCACGTCTCAGCTAAAGACGCTCATGATGATCTAGATGTCGTTCTTGGTACACTCCTTGTCAATTGTCATCCAGCATCGGTTCTGTTCGATACTGGAGCATCTCACTCCTTCATTTATGAAAGCTATGCTAACTCGCACAACATGTCTTTTTGTGATATGCCCTCCCCACTAGTCATTCAAACTCCTGGATCCAAATGGCAAACTTCTAGTGTAAGCCATGGTAACGAAATCCTTGTAGACAGACTGGTATTCCTTGCCTCACTTATAGCCCTCAAGTCTACAGATATTAACATCATCTTGGGTATGGACTGGATGAAAGCTCATTATGCCAAGATTGATTGTTACACCAGGTCCGTTCAGCTTACACACCCATCTGGCAAGATAGTCACTGTCTCCACTAGAGTTGCAAGGCGTCAGCTCTATTCTCTTAATGCCAGCCCTCTCCCAGACCTTGAAGATATCCCGGTAGTCCGTGACTTTCCGGATGTCTTTCCAGAGGAACTGTCAGGTGTTCCACCTGACAGAGCTGTAGAGTTCGTCATAGATCTTATCCCAGGAACCGCCCCAATTTCTAGGAGACCTTACAAGATGGCACCCTTAGAACTAGTCGAGCTTAAGAAACAACTTGATGAGTCCTTGCAAAAGGGTTTCATCCGTCCTAGTTCTTCTTCTTGGGCTTGCCCCGTCCTCTTCGTCAAGAAGAAGGATGGTACGGACCGGATGGTTGTAGACTATCGTCCCGTTAACTTGGTCACGATAAAGAACAAGTATCCGCTCCCCAGGATCAACGATCTGTATGATCAGCTCACTGGATCCTCAGTCTTCTCCAAGATGGATTTGAGGTTAGGCTACCACCAAATCAAGATCAGAAACGGGGACATCCCTAAAACGGCTTTTGTCACTCGTTATGGTCAGTACGAGTACACCGTCATGTCCTTCGACCTAACCAACACTCCAGCCACCTTCTCCCGCTTGATGAACTCGATCTTCATGGAGTACTTAGATAAGTTCGTCGTGGTTTACCTCGATGATATTCTTATTTACTCGAAGAACGAGGAAGAGCATGCCGAACATCTTAGTCTTGTGTTAGAAAAACTCAGAGAGCACCGCCTTTATGCCAAGTTCTCCAAGTGTGAATTTTGGTTGCCAGAAGTGACCTACCTAGGCCACGTAATCTCTGGTAAGGGCATTGCTGTCAATCCCGAGAGAGTCAAGGCCGTTCTCGATTGGACTCCACCTGAAACCGTTAAACAAGTTAGGAGTTTCCTTGGTCTAGCCAGCTATTGTCGCCGCTTTGTTGAAAACTTCTCCAAAGTAGCCAAACCCCTCACGGAACTTCTCAAGAAAGATAAAAAGTTTGAGTGGTCCCCACAGTGCGAGTATAGTTTTCAGGAACTGAAAAGACGCCTGACTTCTGCTCCCATACTTGTGCCATCGGATTTCACTAAAGACTTTGTTATCTACTGCGACGCCTCACGACAGGGACTAGGTTGCATTCTTATGCAGGATCGTCATGTGATTGCCTATGCATCTCGACAGTTGCATCCACATGAGGATAATTATCCTACACATGATCTAGAGCTTGCAGCCGTAGTCTATGCCCTCAAGACCTAGCGACATTACCTCCTTGGTAAACGTTGCAAGATCTTCACCGATCACCAGAGTCTCAAGTATATCTTCACCCAACCGGATTTGAACCTTAGGCAAAGACGTTGGTTGGAGTTGATCACAGATTATGATCTAGGGATTAACTACACCCCAGGCAAAGCCAATGTCATGGCTGATGCTCTAAGCCGTAAATCCTATTGCAACAATCTGATGTTGCAGCAAGGCCAACCCCTTCTCCATGAGGAATTTTGTAAGCTTAACCTTCACATTGCTCCTCACGGATTCCTTTCTACCTTGGTGGCAAAACCTGATCTTGAGGATCGGATTATCTCTGCTCAAAAGCAAGACACAGGAATTTCTCGGATCAAGAGAAACATTAAGAAGGGAGTTGGTGGATGTTTCTCTATGGATGATCGTGGTGTTGTTTTCTTTGAGAATCGCTTGGTGGTTCCCAAGAATCAACATCTGCGACAATTGATTCTTAAGGAGGAGCATGAATCTCCTCTCATGATTCATGCCGGTAGTACTAAGATGTATCAGGACCTACGCCAGAGGTTCTGGTGGACTAGGATGAAGAGAGAAATCGCTCAGTTTATTGCTAACTGTGACGTTTGTCGTCGCGTTAAGGCAGAGCATCAAAGACCTGCTGGCACCCTTCGGCCTTTAGCTATTCCTGAATGGAAATGGGATAAAGTTGGTATGGACTTCATCACCGGTTTTCCCAGGACCAAGAGAGGGAATAACGCTATCTTCGTAGTCGTTGATCGTCTTTCCAAAGTGGCTCACTTCCTACCTGTTCGAGGGAGTATCACCGCTAGTCAGCTCGCTGACTTATATATTTCTCGAATAGTGTCACTTCATGGTGTTCCACTAGAGATCAATTCAGACCGTGGTAGTCTTTTCACTTCTCATTTCTGGGAGAGTTTCCAAACTGCCATGGGAACCCATCTTTCCTTCAGTACCGCTTTCCACCCTCAGTCGAGTGGTCGGGTGGAACGGGTCAACCAAATTCTCGAAGACATGCTCAGAGCTTGCGTTATCTCATTCGGTATGGATTGGGAGAAATGTCTTCCCTTTGCCAAGTTTGCTTATAACGATAGCTATCAATCCAGTCTCAAGAAATCTCCTTTTGAGGTTCTCTATGGATGAAGATGTCGAACACCTTTGAACTGGTCAGAAACCGGTGAAAGACAATTCTTTGGACCGGACATGATCCAGGAGGCAGAAGAGCAAGTTCGCATCATTCGTGAGAATTTGAAAACAGCCCAGTCTCGTCAGAAGAGTCAGTATGACCGCCATCATAAGGATATGACTTATGAAATTGGCGACCAAGCTTACCTTCGGGTCACTCCTTTGAAGGGTACCCATCGCTTCGGTATCAAGGGCAAGTTGGCTCCTTGTTACATTGGTCCTTTTCACATTCTCGCTAAACGAGGAGAGGTTGCCTACCAGTTGGAACTACCCCCACATCTTTCTCGAGTTCATGATGTCTTCCACGTCTCTCAACTCAGGCGTTGCTTCTCGGATTCCATCCGCGGAGTGGACCACGAAACACTTGATCTCCAAGATAACCTCACATACCGAGAGTACCCGGTTCGCATTCTTGATCAAGCAGAGCGTGTTACTCGACGTCAGAACATCAAGTTTCTCAAGGTTCGGTGGTCCCGTCATTCTGAGAGAGAAGCTACTTGGGAGCGAGAAGATCGTCTTCGATTGGAGTACCCCACCTTCTTTCCGTCGACCCCTGAATCTCGGGACGAGATTCTTTCAAGTGGGGGCGAGTTGTCACATCCCTAGTTCTGGTATGCTCAAGGCTAGCTAGTCATTTGTGCATCATGTTTAAATTCCATTTAAATTTGAAATGGGGATTTGTGAAACCCTCAGAATCATTTTTGGAAATGACCCAAATAAAAATTGTTCCAAAAAGGTCCAAGAAAATGCTCATGTTGCTCTCTGAAAATATTGGACAGAGATAAAAATCAAACCAATATTTTTAGGACCTCATAAGTATTTATTTTGGGCATTTGGAATTAATGCAGTAATTATTTGCTTTGGATATATATTGTTATATATATATAATATTGTCCAAAAATTATGCCATTTATAAAGGAGCTCTGGAATAATATAACTAGCTTCTATAAAAATTGGCATAAGAAAATAAAATGATTTAGTATTTTTATTAAATCAAAACATATGTTAGAAAATAGAAAAGAAAACAAAAGAGGAAAACCCTACCTGGACTTACCTGCAGCCCTGTGCAGCCCAGCGGCCTAGCAGGCCGGCCCAGCCAGCAGACGGCCCAGCCCGCCTCCTCCTCTGTCGTCTTCTCCCCCTCGCCAAGCAGTTGCGTGCCCGACGCGCGCACCACCGCGCCACGCCACCTCCTCCCTCCCTGCCTGCCTGTCCTCCCCCTCGTCGCTCTGGATGATCCCGCGCGACGCCACGCACGCCCCGTACCCCTCTCACTCTTCCCCCGATCCTCTCCTCTCCTCTCCCTCGCTCTCTCTCTCACGGCCGAACGCCACCGACGCCACCGCTCGCCGTTGTCGCGGCCACTGCCTCCCCCTCGTCCCTCCATCGTGTCCACGAGCTCCGCCACGGCTCCCTCGTCCTCTCCGTCAAGCCACAAGACGCCGAACGCCCCGTGGAGCCGTCGTCGTCGCCTTCTTCACCTCCGACCGCCGTGGATCCCCATCGCCGCCCCGTCGTCTCCAGTGCGTCCCCGAGCTCGCCATCAAGCCCGTCGAGCCCGCGGTAAGCTCCGCCACCGTTCCCCTCTCTCTGTTTAGCTGCCCACACGCCGTAGCCCTCCTCCCCACCACGGCCGAAGCCTCTCGCCGCCGTCCATGTCGCCGCCGTTGTCTTGGCCCACCTCCGCCCAAACCGAGCACCCCATCGTGCTCCCGGTGCCACGAGGGTGCCGCAGAGCCCCTCGGGTGGCCTCCCCGTGCCCTCCAGCCCCTCTGCCGCTCGAGCCCGAGCTCCGGCCGCCGCTGCGAGCTCTGCTCCAGCGAGCTCCGGTGCCCCTGTGGCTTCCCGTCTACTCCCCTGGATGCGGACGAGCCAGGCTACACCCCGGTGCCCTTAGCCGCCGCCCCCATGGCCTGTAACGCGGACGCCGCCATGTCCTGAGGTCGCCGACGACGACCTCGCCGGCCTGACATGTGGGCCCGACCTGCCAGGTGATTAGCTTAAGCTAATCACCACCTAATCTAACCCCCCTGACACTGACAGTGGGCCCCAGCGCCACTAATCTTTTAATTAGGATTAAATTAACCCCTGTTTAACCCCCCTGTCACTGACGTGTGGACCCCACACGTCAGGTTTGACCTGGTCAGCACCGTTGACTTGCTGACGTCGTGCTGACGTCATGCTGACGCAGCTATCCATTTTCTGGATTTAAATTAAATCAGGAAATTCCAGAAAATGATTTAAACTTCAAAAATTCATAGAAATTCAACCGTAGCTCAGATTGAAATAATTTATATATGAAAAATTATCAAAAAAATGTAATCTATCCATCTGTACTAGTTTCATGCATGACAAACCAACTCATACATGCTGTATAAGTGAAAACATGTAAATGGCATATATAAGAGCTTAACTTGGAGTTGCATTTGAATCTTTGGTTCAAATGGACTCCATCCAAATAACAGCTAGTTGCATTAGCTCAATCAGCATCAGATCTTCATGCCATGTTCATGCATCATTGTGTTGCATATGCTTGTGTTTTGATTGTTGGCACCGTTCCTTCTCGATAGGTCCTGCTCCGGAGACCGTTCCAGAGTACCTTTCTGTGAAGCAGTGCCTCCCTTATTGATCTACCAGGCAAGCAAACCCCCTTGTTCATTTCAATACAATCCTACTCTCTCGCTCCTGCTCTCAGTTATTGCATTAGGACAACAACGATTCATCTGCTACTTTGTGTTGCGGTAGTTGAACCCATTCCTTTGCATGACCTGTCATTGCCACAGTAAATAGTTGAAACCCACTAGCATGTGTAGGAGTTGATTGAAGCCATTGTTGTGTTCCTACCATGCTATGCCTGCTATTGCCTAGAGTGTGTCAGGTCTGATTCATTGGGAATGAATTGGAGTGCAGTGTTCTATGTTCTGATGCTGAGAGTGAAGTGTGTGAACACGATTTGGTAAAGGTAGCGGTGAGAGGCCATGTAGGAGTACATGGTGGGTTGTCTCACTGGAACCGTCCTTAAGCACTGAGTTCTATGTATGTTGTCCAATGACTCGATACTACCACACATTGGGCTCCGGGCGCTCCAAGCCCTCTCGACTTATTAACCAACTTGGTCTCTGTCCAGGAGTCGCAACTAGTTTATGGTGTTTGTAGGTAGTGCTATTTTTCTACCAAGTGGCACCCAGCAGGGTGGGCTTGGGACAGACTAGGCACAGGTGGCACGGTGTACCAAGTGGCACCCGGATGGTGGGCTTGGGAACCCTGCTCACATCGTTTGGGACCGTGAGCGACACCCCGGCCGGATCTCCTTGCGGATGGAACCCGAATAGGCGATAAACCTGGACTAGAGTCTTGTGTGGTTAGTCAGGTCGTGGCCGACACCCTCGCCAGGCTTCCGCTTGAAGGTTGCCGAGATACATGACGTGTACATGGCGGTAATCGGCGAGAGCGTGTGTGAAGAAGTACACCCCTGCAGGGTTAACATGATCTATTCGAATAGCCGGGTCCGCGGTTATGGACTTCTTGGATGCTTACATGGTACATAGACAAGTTGAAGTGGATACTCTAAAATGCTCAAGACAAAGTGTGAGTGCTATGGATGGCCTTCTTGCAGGGAGACGGGGATGAATCCATAGTAGTGTATTGTGTGGTGATCAGTGGACTCGTGTATGTTGTCTCACCTCAAGAAGTTCTTGTAGTCGTAGAACAGGATAGCCATTGAGTCAAAGCTGGCTTGCTGCAACTATACCCCTCATTACCTTCTTGATACAAATGCATGTATGATAGGATCTGATGTAAGTCTTGCTGAGTACCTTTGTACTCATGTTGCTTTATTTATGTTTTTGCAGAGGAGACTTTGGTCTTACTAGTGTTCTCGTGGACTTCGACAAGTAGCTTGTACCTCAGCTACGATCTTGATCGGATGTTGTAGATAGTCAGGCTCTTCAGCCTTTTTCATTTGTAGATGTCTGTACCCAGACATGTAATGCTTCCGCTTGTTGCTTGTATGCTCTGTATGATGGGTCCTGTGACCCCTGTTTGCAATAAATGCTATGTTGGCTCTTTGAGCCTTATTTATATGAGTTGTTATGTTGTGATGCCATGTTGTACAGCACATACTTGCATGTTATGCGTATGTGTAATGTGTATTGCTATGTGTGGGATCTGAATATCTAGTTGTTTATCCTTAGTAGCCTCTCTTACCGGGAAATGTCTCCTAGTGCTTCCACTGAGCCCTGGTAGCTTGCTACTGCTCCGGAACACTTAGGCTGGCCGGCATGTGTCCTTCTTCGTTCCTGTGTCTGTCCCTTCGGGGAAATGTCATGCGATGAATACCGAAGTCCTGTTAGCCCAGTGCTACAGCCTGGATTCACTCGCTGATGACCGACACGTTCGATGCTGGGTCATGGATGCCTGTCCCTGTAAGTTAGTGCCACTTTGGGTTCACGACTAGCCATGTCAGCCCGGGTTCTCTGTCATATGGATGCTAGCGACACTATCATATACGTGTGCCAAAAGGCGCAAACGGTCCCGGGCATGGTAAGGCGACACCCATGGGAATACGGTGCGTGAGGCCGCAAAGTGATATGATGTGTTACATGCTAGATCGATGTGACTTAGGATCGGGGTCCTGACAACAGAAATGTAGATCTCCTACCATTGTAACCAACTCTGTGTAACCCTAGCCCTCTCCGGTGTCTATATAAACCGGAGGGTTTTAGTCCGTAGGACGAACAACAATCATACCATAGGCTAGCTTCTTGGGTTTAGCCTCTCTGATCTCGTTGTAGATCTACTCTTGTACTACCCATATCATCAATATTAATCAAGCAGGAGTAGGGTTTTACCTCCACCGAGAGGGCCTGAACCTGGGTAAAAACATCGTGTCCCTTGTCTCCTGTTACCATCCGCCTAGACGCACAGTTCGGGACCCCGTACCTGAGATCCACCGGTTTTGACACCGGCATTGGTGCTTTCATTGAGAGTTCCTCTGTGTTGTCGCCGTCAGGAAGGATGCCTCATCCCGTCTTTAAAGACGAGACCATTGCTAAAGGAGCTTTGGCCACCGGCCAGGCTCTCCGGCTAGGCAGTTTCCTTATGACCGCCTGTTCGGCCGCCGCGCCGACGATGATTTCTCGGGTCATCAAAAGCAATCTTCATGTCAACTCGGAACTCGCCGAGCAGCTAGATCCGATGGAGCTCTCCTCCTTAAATGAGCTCTTGGATCGCATCGCCGCCCTGGGAGTCGCTACAGACTACGATCAGATTGGGCCTAAAACCGATCCGAGAGAGATAAACTCTCCCCAGGCCACCCACCACGTTACTGTGGTGGAGGAACAATACGGCGACCCTTCTTCAATATTAAGGACTAGTTATGTCCGGATTCCCGATCCCTCCATGCTAGATTCCCGCGGAGGGATGGACATCGATCAAGTCCTGAACCTAAAGTCGGGCAGCGGGCTGGATTCATTGGACAATATCCAAAAACCCAAGCTTCCAAGTTCGGAAACTTTTCGGCCCTTGAGTCTTAGATTGGACGGGGTTCCAATTCCACCCGCCCACCCAAACATAAGCGATCTATCCCGAATTCGGCAAGAGCCGGCTGAAACAGTACACCATTATTGGGCCAGATTCCTCCTGGTTATGGACAGGATAAAGGACTGTCGCGAGGAAGACACAATTTCACTTTTCTGCAATAATTGCACGGACAAGGGAATCCTAAACGCCATAAGTCGTTGTGAAATTACACGCTTTGCCGACTTGGCATCCATAGTACGAAAGTACTGTGCGATGGAGAGCGCTTGGAAAACCGAAACCAAATTTTGGGATAATCCGGCCCTGAATACAACCCTAGTCCGAAATAAAAGGGTGCATCATCGCCAGGCACCTGGGTTAAATACCAAAAAGCAAAAAACCCCTAAAGGGTACGGAACCGTACTGGAGGGATGGCTCAATGGACCCTGCAAAATTCATAGTACAGAGGGCGCCACTCCAACCCATAGCCTTCGAGCATGTTGGATACTACGGCAGGTGGCCAAAAGTGGCGAAGAACTTCTAGCTCCAGAGAACCAGCCTAGCAACACTAGTACGGTATTAACAGTCTTCGAGACTTTCGCATCAAAAAATATGCGGAAACAAACACTTCGCAGCCTTGCCGAAGTCTACCAAGTAGCAACAATAAACCCATGGAGTGACACGGCTATTACCTTTAATGCCAGTGGTGAACCTAAATTCCGAACAGCCCGAGCACCAGCCGCATTGGTCCTCAGTCCAATAGTGGACGGCTTTCGCCTTATTAAGGTACTCATGGACGGCGGCAGCGGATTAAACCTCATTTACGAGGAAAGCATTTGAAAAATGGAAATAGACTGGAGCCGCATTGAGCGAAGCAGCACAACCTTTAGAGGAATAATCCCTAGTCGGGAAGCATGCTGCACAGGAAAAATCACACTGGATGTGGTGTTCGGCGCGCTGGACAATTACAGGTCCGAGGAGGTCACGTTCCAAGTGGCCCCGTTCAGCAGCGGATATCACGCTTTATTAGGGTGAGAGGCATTCATAATTTCTCAAGCTATACCCCATTACGGGTACATGAAGCTCAAAATGCCCGGGCCCAACGGAATCATCACTCTTGCTAGTGATCCGGACATAGCACTCCGCGCCGAAAATAAGACAGCTGCACTAGCCCTCGAGGCACTATCCGAAGCCCTAGCGGCCGAGGAACTCACTGCGCTGCGCTCCATGGTGAACAGGGACGATGTGATACTCGATAAGAGATCCAAGTCCACCTCTTTTAAGCCAGCGGACGAAATAGTCAAATTCCAAGTCCATCCAACGGACCCTACAAAGACGGCCTCCATTGGGGCACAGCTAAACCCTGATAGACGCCGCACTACGAGAATTCCTACGGGAAAATTGGGACATTTTTCCTGGCACCCTTCAGACATGCCAGGAATCCCACGCCGGCTGGCCGAGCACAGCCTAAATATCCTAAAAGGATTCAAGCCAGTCAAACAGGCTCTTCAGCGATTTTCCGAACCCAAGAGACAGGCAATGCGAGAGGATCTAGCCAAATTATTGGAAGCCGGATTCATCAGAGATATAAAACACCCGGACTGGCTAGCAAACCTGGTGATGGTACCAAAGAAGGATAAATCCTGGTGCCTATGTGTCGACTTCAAGGACCTTAACAAGGCTTGCCCAAAGGACCCCTTCCTCCTCCCCCGCATCGATCAAATTATCAACGCTACCGTAGGACACGGTTCATTGTGCTTCCTCCACGCATACTCCGACTACCAACACATTAAGATGGCAGAGCCATACCAAGCCGCAACGGCATTCATCACTCCATACGGCCCATTCTGCTTCAACACAATGCCCTTCGGGCTCAAAAACGCCAGCGCAACATATCAGCGCATGATTCAGACATGTCTGGCAAACCAGATCGGCAAAACAGTGGAGGCATACATAGATGATGTGGTCGTCAAATCCAAGCATGCCGAAACTCTAGTAGATGACTTGAGGCTCACATTCGACAATCTCCAAACATACGACATTAAGCTGAATCCGGAAAAATGCGTCTTCGGCGTACCAGCCGGAAAGCTCTTGGGCTTCATTGTATCCGGTAGAGGAATTGAAGCAAACCCAGCCAAGATCCGAGCTCTGTCACAATTGGATATCCCAAAAGACCTCAAACAAATACAAAAATCCGGTCCTGGCCGCGCGCAACATGGGCGAACCAATGTTATTATATATCGCAGCAACACATCAAGTTGTAAGCGCGGTGTTCATCATCGAACGAGAAACGGACAGACACAAGTTCGCCCTTCAAAAACCAGTTTACTATGTGTCCACTGTCCTAACTCCATGCAAGTCCCGGTATCCACATTATAAAAAGATAGCGTACGCGGTGTTCATGGCATCCCGGAAGCTGCGACACTACTTTCAAGAGTGTTCGATAACAGTAGCCTCCGAAGTACCTCTTAATGACATTATAAACAACAGCGACACAACGGGCCGGATTGCCAAATGGGCCATCGAGCTCCTCCCATTCGACATAACCTATAAACCATGGCGAGCTATCAAGTCACAAGTTTTGGCCGACTTCGTCGCTGAATGGACTGAAGCCGAACTCCCTAAAGAGTACGACGCATATTCCAATTGGATCACGCACTTCGACGGCTCCAAAATGTTGGTCGGCCTGGGGGCTGGCATCGTCCCGACGTCCCCAACCGGAGACACAGTTCAATACGTACTCCAGATAATGTACACAGACTCCAACAACGCAGCCGAATACGAGGCCCTTCTACATGGTCTCCGGATGGCAGTCTCCATGGGCATTCAGCGCCTAGAGGTCCGCGGGGATTCAAACCTCGCGATATCCCAAATAAATGGATACTTTAATGCCAAGGATCCGAAAAATGGCAGCTTACCATAACGCCGTCCTAAAAATGTCAGCTCGGTTTGAAGGGCTCGAATTTCACCATATAGCCCGGGATAATAACCAGGTGGCGGACGTATTGGCACGCATCGGCGCAAAGCACGATGTCGTCCCTCCCAACATCTTCCTAGAGCGGCTTTTCAAGCCATCCGTACTATGGGAAGGGGAGTCCGGAAACAACAATTCGGACCCAACCGCACCGCTCAACACCGAACATTCCGACACAATCGGTGGTTTTGCCAATGAAATAACACCTTCAGCCCACGAAATAATGGCAATCATTGCCCCGTGGACCGAGCCATTCCTAGCCTACTTAACTAGGCAGGAACTTCCCGAGGACCAAAACGAGGCCCGCTTCATAGTACGGCGATCTAAAGCCTATAAGGTCCATGAGGGAGAGATTTATAAAAAAGCACAACCGGAGTCCTTCAAAGGTGTATCTCTGAAGAGGAAGGGCGAAATCTTCTGGCTGAAATTCATGCTGGACTCGGTGGGCACCACGCCGCAGCCCGGGCCCTTGTAGGCAAGGACTTCCGTACAGGATTTTATTGGCCGACGGCCCGAGCAGACGCTCAGGACTTAGTCCAACGATGCATCGGTTGCCAGCTATTTGCTAATCAAAGCCACATACCACCCACCGCCCTGAAAACTATACCCATCACCTGGCCGTTCGCGGTCTGGGGGCTTGACATGGTTGGACCCCTTAAAGGAGGAACCCACAAGCAAAAATACCTATTGGTCATGGTGGATAAATTCACCAAATGGATAGAGGCCAAGCCAGTTAAGACGGCCGAATCTGGACCCGTGATAGACTTCATATCAGGGGCAGTACACCATTACGGCGTCCCCCATAGCATCATCACCGATAACGGCACGAACTTCACGGCTGACGAGGTTAAACTCTCGTGCAAAAACATGGGCATCAAGCTCGACTACGCTTCAGTCTATCACCCTCAAACTAACGGTCAAGTCGAGCGAGCAAATGGACTAATAATGAGCGGCATTAAACCCAGACTAGTGCGGTCCCTTAAGGAATCTAACACGCACTGGGTAGAGGAGCTCGACTCCATACTCTGGGGGCTGCGGACCACGCCGAATCGCACTACCGGATTCACACCATTTTTTATGGTATACGGCGCAGAGGCAGTTTTGCCCTGCGACATAATTCATGACTCACCTCGCGTGCGCATGTACGAAGAAAGAGAAGCCGAGCTGGATCGGCAGGATAGTTTGGACGCCTTAGAGGAGGAGCGCGGCGTGGCAAAAGCTTGTTCCGCATTCTATCAACAGCAGGCTCGAAGATATCAAAGCAGAGAAGTACGGGCCAAAACCTACAATGTTGGCAAACTAGTTCTACGCCTGCCGGACAAGAAAAAGGACAAACTCAAGCCCAAGTGGGAAGGTCCTTCATCATCGACCAAGTCCTGACCGGCGGAGCGTACCGTCTGCGAAAAGCATCGGATAACAGACTCGAGCCGAACCCATGGAACGCAGCCCGTCTCCGAAGATTCTACGCCTAGTGCCGGAATCTGAGTTTGTCTCCTTCCTCCATCCATATTTTATACTTTAACTGTCTTTTATTTCTCTCCTTCTCCCTCCTTTTTTTTCTGAAGCCGTTGAAGGCTCGTTTGCGCACTGTCCGCACACACTTGACGCGTTATCTGTGCTCAGTATACCTGGGGGCTTCTTTAACAGAAGCTTATTTATACGGGCTTTATGCCCAACACATGTGTCACACTTCCACATGTACCTTTTATTCACCATTATATGCATCAATATGACTTAAGTTTTGGCCAAGCTGGGTTGCCTGGCTCCTATGCTTACCCCTACGTTCCCGATTGTTCGGCTAGGTGGTAAAGGGAGCACCTCTGCGATTGTTACCGCCGGGTCAGCCGGACGTGTACCTCAGACTGGGTGAAGCCGAAAGCTAGCATTCTTAACGGAATATTCGGTCGGTGAACTAAAAGATGAATTCTTACTTATTCATTTATCTGCCCCCAGATGTTTTTCTGTTTTTTTCGCAGTCCGGACATGCACTTTAGGGCATGCCTCCCAGGGAAAGGAACCCCTAACGGAACTATTCTCCCTGGAAGATGTTTCTTACTAACCATGTAATATAACATAACTAGTTGGGCACTTGTCTGATAAATCACTCATGACCCCTACGCCTGGTCTCCACGCATGCCCCGGTTCTTACATAACCGCGAGAGTATTCGGACACAGTCCAGACTGTCGGGTCCCGAGGTTGAAGCGAAAAGGTCCGCTACGACAAACAATCTACAATCCGGCTAGAAGGCATTTTACATGTCATTTTAAATTACATAGTCAAATTGACTGAGTGTATTCCTCTTCAATACCATCTAGTAGGCTGTCTAGTTTACAGTCCCACTGGGAATATTTTGCGGCCAACTCTACTTGGCCGTACACTAAGCTCACAGGGATCTCCTTTCCATCGTGCCCCACAGGTCTGACCTCGGCCATGTGGTTTGGGTCAGCCTTCGTGTACCGCGTCTTCACCATGGCCTAGTCCTCCCTGGCGCCTTGACGGCAGGCCGATATCTTCCATAGCCGGAAGCGCCGCCATGCTCCCTGAAGCTTCTCTGCAAGCTCTCCAAGGCCTTCGGGTAGGGAGATGGATGGCCACAAGGCTTGGGCGACGCCTCTCATCACCTGTCGAACTCGTTCGTGCAGTTGCAGCAGCTCGGGAAGCAGGTCACCCGTTGAACCGGGCATTTCCTCTGCAGGACGACCTGTGAGCATACCTACAGACATATTTCTGTTAATCGACCTCCTCGCCGAACTCTTCTTTTCAAAAGTTCGCTCAAGCACTTACTATAAATGCCGCGACAAAGCCAACGATTCTCCTTAACGGAGTCAGATAGCTGGGCTCGAACATCCTTCAGTTCCTCACCCAGCTGGGTGTTGGCATCTTGGAGATTATTTTTCTCTTGCCTCACCCTTGTAAGCACCTTCTCGCCGGCCTTTAACCGGTGTAGTAGCTGTTGCCTGTCCGGATCTAGTCCGGCACCATCTGCAATATTATTGTCAGACTTATACACACGCCGCACTTCGCAAACTACTTCTCTTTTAAAGCGTATTTTACCAGAGGGGGTCTCTGTGGCTTCCCCTGTTGCGGCTAGTGCGGCCTCAGGTTGGGCCTTGCACTCTTGAAGCTCCTGGGACAGTTGGGTATTCTTTTCTGTAAGATCCTGCATAACAAATGATCCTTAAATCTGTTATTCTAACTATTTTAAGTCTCGGGGGCTACTGGCATATATAACTGTCAAAATCCCTCACCCGTATGTCTTTCACATATTGCTCCGTGGCTCTGGCTAGACCATCTTGAGCGGCACGGAGGTGCGCATCTCCCGAATTAAAGGCATTCAATGCCTCTTGGGAGAAACATGCGTCACGAAGAATTGTCCGGCAGTGCCTGTGATTCATGGCACTCTCCACCTTAGATTTGGTGGCGGACAATCTGTCGGCATCCTCTGTTGGAGGAGCATCCGACGCGCGCCTTGTGTTCGCCTCCCCTTCCGAACCTGGCTCTGAAGCCTGGCTGGCGGAGGCTCGATTGGCAACCTCTCCGGACACAGTCCGGCGAGCGCTCTTTTTCCTGAAAAGATCACGAGCATTAGTATGCCTTCCAGGAATCTTTCCTTGAAACACGATGGCGCGCCATACCGTTGCGGCGACGTCTCGATCCGCAACGCACTTCTTTTCTGCCTACTGGGCCGAGCTGCCCCTTGTTGGCCAGCCGCCGCGGGCTCGACTTCCCGCCTCAAAGGCACCTCCTGCGGAACACCATTGGTATGCAGTGATCAGAAATAAGCACGGATGGGTCATGGTATCGGGACTTCGGTCATAGTTACCTGGGAAGCTGGAAATATTCCGGGGTAGTCGGCCGTAATGGCGATCAAAGCATTGTCGATGCTAAGTTGGTGGAACACCCCATCGATCAGCTCCACCTTTATGTCCGGATCCTCTTCGGAGGCCGGATCGAGGAACCGTTCCGGATCCTCGGGTTGTGGAGGCAGGTTGTGTATATCCTCTACGGCCCGGCGCAGTTCCTGCGTCGAAATCACAAAATGAGATACTTAACCATGGGAATGGGGATCGGATAGGCAAAAAGAAATGTCCGTTTACCCAGCTTCGAGGATTGTTCATAGAAAATCCATTCAGTGGACTAACACGGAGAAAATCCTCCTTTTCCCCTTTGTACAGGCCGGACAAGATCTTCACCAGATCAGCGACCGATCCCGGCTCCTTACGGCCATGGCGGGTGGCATCATCCTCCCCGTTGAAATCCCACATGGGGTGGCCCCTGTACTGGAGTGGCTACACCCCCCGCATAATGCATGTGGCCATGACTCCGATCATGGTCAGTCTGGAATGAGCTAGTAACCTTATTCGGCTCATCAGGTAAAGGACATCCCTGTCATTCTCCCTTTGAGAGCTCCGCGGACGCCAACTTAGGCGTTTCTTCAAGGGAGCATTGCTGAACTCCGGGAGGCCGGTCCGAATGGGCTCCGGTAGCGGGGCGTCTTCTATATAAAACCATTCCGAAGGCCAGTCTTCGGACGTCTTCTTCGGGGTTCCGGATAGATATCCGGTCTCAGCGATGCGCCATAGCTCGGCTCCGCCCACTTGATATATTGACCCCTCATGAGAACGGGGTACCAGGCAAAATAATATCTTCCGCGGCGCAAAATGAGCCTCGACACCCAAGAACAGTTCGCAAAGGGCCACGAAGCCCGCGATGTGCAGAATGGAGGTAGGCGTAAGGTGGTGCAGCTGGAGGCCGTGGAACTCCAGGAGCCCCTGGAGAAATGGATGTATTGGAAATCCGAGTCCTCTTATCAGATAAGAGAAGAAGCATACCCGCTCTCCTTTGGAAGGATCGGGGATGCTCTCCGCTTGCTTTCCGCCCTTATAGGTGGCGAGTCCGGCTCGAGCCAGAACCATGAAGGCTGGGGGAAGAAATCCCTTGGTTTGGAGCGTCACTAGCTTGCTATGCGGGACTGAGCATCTCTCCCAATCCCCAGACCGAGGGCTGGGAATGCCAGAGGAGGAGCCGCGTCGACTGTCCATGATGGAATGGATTTTTTGTCAGAGGCGCTCCGATGAAAGCTTGTGGAGGGGGGATGGTGTGATTCGGATCTAGATCCTTGTCTCTTTTTATAGGTGGCTCATTTGCGCAGCTAGGAGGGTAAATGTAAAGATACCCTGGCTTTTCACATTCGTTCGACACGTGGAAGATAGCCATTATTGGGCGTGGAAGCCAAGGAGCGCAGCATTTATAAGAAGCCGGACACTATTCGACAAGTATATGGAATTTGGAGAAGAACCCGCCTCGCAATGCCAAAGACAATCTGCGCGCCGGACTCATCATCATTGAAGCCTGGTTCGGGGGCTACTGAGGGAGTCCCGGATTAGGGGGTGTCCGGATAGCCAAACTATCGCCGTCGGCCGGACTCCTGGACTATGAAGATACAAGATTGAAGACTCCATCCCTTGTCCAGATGGGACTTTCCTTGGCGTGGAAGGCAAGCTTGGCGATACGGATATGTAGATCTCCTACCATTATAATTGACTCTGTGTAACCCTAGCCCTCTCCAGTGTCTATATAAACCGGAGGGTTTTAGTCCGTAGGACGAACAACAATAATACCATAGGCTAGCTTCTAGGGTTTAGGCTCTCTGATCTCGTGGTAGATCTACTCTTGTACTACCCATATCATCAATATTAATCAAGCAGGAGTAGGGTTTTACCTCCACCGAGAGGGCCCAAACCTGGGTAAAAACATCGTGTCCCTTGTCTCCTGTTACCATCCGCCTAGACGCACAGTTCGGGACCCCCTACCCGAGATCCGCCTGTTTTGACACCGACACTAGGGTTTAAGCTTCTGTAACTCTAGCAACCCATCATCTACTTATTACTTCCGAATGCCTTCCTCTAGGCCCAAATAATGGTGAAGTGTCATGTAGTCAACGTTCACATAACACCACTTGTCGGTGTACAAAAGTAGGGGCTCTGCTTTTGACCCCTTTACTTGTGCACGGGCAGTCAGAGCCTCCCGCCTAGGCCAAGCATAACAGGGTAGGGAAGGGAAGACGGAGAGAAGCCGAAGGCACAAAGCAGACAAAGCAACGACAAGGACCAAGGCCACACATATCGAATGGGTGAAGCAGGTTGCCCCGACAAGGACCCTTGCCGGGTGAAGCCTCAGCAGCCCCGGCAAGACCCTTGCCAGGGCAGCTCGCCCATGCCAGCTAAGTGAACAACCCTTGAGCCCACCAAGCGTCGGAAAAACGCGTTGAGGCAGGGCTCAGGAGGCACCTCCGTGGTGGCATGCAGATCTTTGTGAAGGCATAAGATGAACAAGATCAAATGAGGATAGGAAGGCAACCATCCTCACCGAAGAAACCCACAAGACCACTGGCAAGACCCTTGCTGGGCCACCCGGCAAGACCCTCGCCAAGCGTACCAGCAAGGCCACTACCAGGCCCGCGCCAGCCAAGTCTTCGCCAGCGTTCGCATGCAGCTGCCAACCCAACCAGCTAGGGCAGGCACCTGCATGGCAACATGCAGCCCTTCGTGGAGGCTACGCCACCGCGCCACCTCAGCTGCCTGCCTGCCTACATGGCACCGCATGCATCGCTGGCCAGGGAGCGTGTCGAAGCAAGGAGGAGTGGCGACGGACGGGACGAGCCTCGCCCCCGTCCCCAATAAAGCGAAGGGACACCTAAGCCTCGCATTATATGCGTCTTGTCCTTTAATACCAGCGATAAGCTCACAACGCTGTAGCACTTTCCACCTCCTGTGTGCCATTGTGGCAGCCCCTTTCACCTATAAAAGGAGGCCCATGGCACACTGAGAAGGGATTCGGCTCCTTTGAACCTCAACACACCTAGAGCTAGTTCAAGAGCTCAAAAACACTAATACATCCACCAAAGCAGGATCATAGGGTTTTACGCATCCTTGCGGCCCGAACCTAGGTAAATCCCTTTTGTGTCGTCTGCTAGTCCCGCTCTTCTCATGATCCCCGCGCCCCGCAACTGCCGAAGGGATTCCAGTGATCCCATAGGTGTCGTTTCCCACCGACATCTTTGGCGCACCAGGTAGGGGGAAAGCGCAATTGTGAGAATCTGATCTGGCAGCTGACCTAGTTGTTCTTCATCGCCATGACTGCGAAGAAGAAGGCGACTACGGCGATCGGTTCGTCCGGGACTAGGTTGCCAGCACCGGTGCGGACCAGTAGCGGGCCAGTCACGGAGAGAACCCGTGGCGCGGCCCGCGAACATCCACATCACCCTGGCGGTTCAGGCCTGGCGAGTGGCGTCGTCCACGCGCCAGGCGATGAGTCACTAGTCGCGGGCTCTAGAGATGGAGTCGGGCCCCCCGCAGGCGGCGCGGGGCCCCCAGGGGAGCCGCCATCTCGCTAGGTGGCGGCACGGCGGCCTCCAAGACACCAACACCGGTGTCCATGGTGCGCTCTTCCCAGGTTGTGTGTGATGAGCAGCGTCACCCTGCTGGTGACCCTACGCGCCGCCCCATGAAGAGTCTCGTGCGCCAATCACATGATGAGGAGGGCCAGCATGCGCGCTGAGGTGCTGACGGAGGTGGCGAATGGCTGCGGGGCCGTGACGCAGCCCCTTCTAATGTGGTTAGAAGTCGAGGTGCATCGCGGTCCACCCAGCTCTCGTCGCCACCCACGCCAGCGGAAGCCCTAGCGCGCGCAGCTGCTCTTCGATTTTCCTCCCGCCGTGGAGAAGCTCGACGAATGGAGGGCCACCGTCCGGAGCCTCGTCGGCATCACCAACAATTATGAGTTGCGGCCGGCGGAACCCGTGGGCCATTGCTCCACCAGGCCGCCGTGTGCCAGCGAAGACCGTCCTGGAGGCGATGCTGCCACGATGCACTCCCCTCCTCCATCCCGACCACCCCGGGCGTCGGCTCGTCGTAACGACGCTCGAGACGATATCTCCATCGCGTCGTCCGACCCGCGAACCAGCCGCGATCAGCGTCAAGTCCTTTGGGAGCGGGTTCATGAGGACGCTCGAACTACCATCGAGCGCCGACGTGAAGCGCACCACTAGTCGGATAGACGGGCAGGGTCTGCTACAGACCACCCAGTGCCGAGAGGCTATGGCGGCCTACCTTACAAGGTGGGTTGTCCGGCTTTCACCCGTGGGCTGCGACAGTTCCAGTGGCCCTCCCACCGTACGTTCAAGCCTGACGTTGGCGAGAAGTATAACGGCAAGAATCACCCGTCAGAGTTCCTCAGCATCTACACCATCGCGATGCAAGCTGCTGGGGCCCGCGACGATAAGGTACTTGCCAAATACTTCCCATTGGCACTCAAGGCCAATGTTATGTCATGGTTGATGCAGTTGCCTGTGGATTCCATCTCTTCTTGGGCGGATCTATGCCATGAGTTTGTTGGCGCCTTTACCGGAGGTCACCAGGCTCATGGCTAGGCGAGTGATTTACAAATCATCCCTCAGAAGAAGGGCAGAACTTGCGCAAGTACATCCAAAGGTTCAGCCGAGTGCAGTACAACATCCCAGACGTTCATCATGCCGCCGTGATCAGTGCGTTCCATCAGAATGTGCGCAATCATAAGATGCGTGAAGAGCTGGCGATGAACAAGGTTAGAGATGTGGCCGGACATTATGTTCTGGCCGATCGGTGCACTCGTGCTGAAGAGGGAAGGAAGTACCCCGGTGAAGACGCCGGTGCGGAAACCGACTCCACGGATGACACCGTCACCCCAGCGAAGAAGGCCCGACGCCGTAACAGGAAGCGCAAGGGCAAGGCCATACTTGCCGTCGAGGGATCCGACGACACCGGCGCCACCAAGAAGACCAAGGCGAGCGACCTCGGCAAGGAGGTTGCCGGGTGTGACGCTTGCCGGGCCTTCGCGGCTACCGACAAGCCAGGAGGCTCCGACAAGCAGTACTGCAAGATCCACCGCACTAAAGGCCATGATCTCCAAAACTGTCGGCAGGTAGAACTACTCGCCGAGAAGCAGAAAGCCGAGTATGAGTGGCGGGACAAGGAGAAAGGCCCAGACGGTGCCGAGGGGTCCGCCAAGAAACATGGCGGACAAGGAGGCCGCCGCGGCAAGGACAATCCGCAAGAGAGGCCCGCCCGGGGCTGCGACAAGAAGCAGGAAGACGATGATCATGATGAGGACGACGAGTCCGGCGATCACGAGTTTCAGAAAGCCAGAGAGGCCATGTGCATCGATGGTGGCGCCTCGCTGCATACATCCCACCGCCAACTCAAGCAGTGGGAATGTGAGGTCACAGCGGTGGAGCCATCTTTCGATGCACGGAAGCCGCTGAAATGGTCCAGCACGCCCATCATCTTTGACACCGAGGACCATCCCGACCGCACCACTGCGGTCGGATGCTTGCCGTTGTTGGTTTCACCAACAATCCGCAACCTCAAGGTGACAAAGATGTTAGTTGACGGCGGGGCCGGCCTAAACTTGATCTTGCCTGTTGTGGTTAGAAGGCTGCAGATCCCCGATGGAGACCTCGAGGAGACGGGCACGTTCCAAGGGGTTAACCCGGGGAGGAGCCAGCCAAAGGGAAAGGCCACACTGCCCATGACATTCGGAGGCGAGCTGAACCACTGGACGAAAAGGATTGTTTTCGATGTAGCCGAGATCCCCTTGCCTTACAACGGGATCCTCGGCCGCCCGGCACTAGCCAAGTTCATGGCTGCTTCACACTACGCCTACAACATGCTGAAGATGCCCGAGGCGATGAACATCACCACCGTCCCCTCCAACAAGAAAGATGCGCTGATCTGCACTGACCAACTCTACCGGGAAGCAGTTGCAGCAGCTGCCCCTAAGGCACCTGCTCCTGCCGATCGAGCCCCGGGGGAGAAGAAGACCGGCGGGACCCCTCGCACCCACTCCGGCAAGTGCACCTCTTCGGGGTGTTGTGCTTCCGTTGAGAACGTGCCAGAGAGTTCTGCCGGCAAGGATAAGAAGTCCAGAGCCACACCACCGGAGACCAAGAAGGTGCCCGTTAAGGAGGACAGCACGGGGGGAGCCTTTACCATAAGCTCCACCCTCGACGGCAAATAGGAACGCGAGCTCGTCACCTTCCTGCTGGCGAATGTCGATGTGTTTGCATGGCAAGCCTCCGACATCCCCGGTGTTCCCAGGGAGGTGATTGAGCACCACCTTGTTGTCTGTCCTCATGCGCGGCCCGTCAAGCAGAAGGTCAGGAAGCAAGCTCTGGAGAGGCAGGAATTCATCACAGAGGAAATTAGAAAGCTAGAGGCAGTGGGCTTGGTGAGAGGGGTACTCCATCCGGCGTGGTTGGCCAATCCGGTAGTGGTGCGCAAGGAAAATGGGAAGTGGAGGCTGTGTATTGACTACACGGACATCAATAAGGCTTGTCCAAAGGATCCCTTCCCGTTACCACGCATCGACCAGATTGTTGACTCCACGGCTGGGTGTGACCTGTTATCATTCTTCGACGCCTACTCGGGATATCACTAGATCTTCATGACATCCTTGACTCCACGGAAAAGACAGCATTCATCACCCCATGTGGTACATATTGCTTTTTACGGATGCCTTTCGGGTTGAAGAGTGCTGGCTCAATCTTTGCAAGAGCAGTCCAAATTGGTTTTGAGCCCTAGCTACATAGAAGTATGGAAGCTTATATGGATGACATAGTGGTCAAAACCAAGGACAAGGCAACACATGTGCAAGATCTGGAGGAAACATTTGGGAACTTGCACAAGATCAACCTCAAATTGAACCCTGAGAAGTGTGTCTTCGGTGTCCCGTCCGGCAAGCTCCTCGGGTTCTTTTTGTCCGAGTGCGGGATTGAAGCAAACCTAGATAAGATCAAGGCCATCGAGCAAATTGAGGCACCTAAACGGATCAAGGACGTGCGTCGGCTAACTGGCTGCATTGCTGCCATGAGCCGATTCATCTCCAAGTCTGTGGAGCGTGCCCTTCATTTTTTCAAGATCTTGAAGAAGGCTGGGCCAGTGGAGTGGACCCCAGAGGCTGAGGCAGCACTGCAGGATTTGAAGAGATACCTCTCCTCTACCCCAGTGTTGGTCGCGCCCAAACCACAAGAACCATTGCTGCTTTATCTAGCGGCAACAAATCAGGTGGTTAGCGCCGCACTAGTGGCGCAGAGAGAGGTCGACAAGGAGGCAGCGGCAGCGGTAGAGCCAATAGATGGCAAGCCGAAACCCTCTCCAACAGGGCTCGATCCCGGCAAGGGCTGGCGCCAGCACGACGGGACCCACGCGACCGGGTGAAGAGGCGCAGAAGAAGAAAATGGTGCAGCACCCAGTGTACTTCGTCAGCTCCCTCTTGTAGGGGGCTAGGTCGAGGTACTCAGGTGTGCAAAAGCTGCTCTTCGGCCTCCATATGGCTTCGAGGAAGCTGCGCCATTACTTCCAAGCGCACGAGATCACGGTGGTCACCCGCCTCCCATTGCAACGAATACTGCACAACCCAGATGCAACGGGGAGGATCGTGGAATACTCTCGGGAGCTGTCAAGTTTCCGTTTGAAGTTTGAAAGCACCTCAACGATTCAGAGCAGAGTCTTGGTGGAGTTTGTTGCGGAATGGACCTTGATGCCCGACGAAGAGGTACAGGAGACCACTCTCCTCGGAAAGGAAACGAGCCACAACTGGATCATGTACTTTGATGGTGCCTTCTCACTGGAAGGCGCCGGTGCTGGTGTGCTGCTTGTCGCACCCACCGGAGAGCGCCTCAAGTATGTCATCCAAATGCACTTCCCCCGGGAGATGTCAACCAACAACACCACCGAGTACGAGGGTCTGCTTGCCGGTCTCAGGATCGCGATAGACCTCGGAGTTAAGAAGCTCATCGTCAGGGGCGACTCACAGCTCGTCGTCAGGCAGATCAACAAAGATTATCAAACCCCGTTGATGGAGGCTTACGTAGATGAGGTGAGGAAACTGAGGAGCGCTTTGACGGTATACAAGCGGAGCATGTCCCTCGGGCGAAGAACGACATCACCGACCACCTGTCAAAGCGCGCCGCCCTCAAGCTACCTGTGGAACAAGGTACTTTTGTGCTTTAGTTAACCCAACCATCCATTGAACCGTTGACCGGGCAGAACAAGCGGAGAAAGCTAGGCCCCGGCAAGTACTTCCCCACTGAGCTCCCTAGAGCCGCTGGCTAAGATGTTGCCGTGGATACCGATCCTGCCGCGGGGCAACCGACTCCGGCAGGACCTCAGGTCATGGCCGTGGAGGCGGCCGCTCCCGAGGCGGAAGAGATGCCTTTGGTCCTTGTCGTCAAGCCACAAGCTCTGGCATGGGCGCAGCACACCGTCCAATTCCTTCAAAAAGGAGAGCTTCCTCAGGAGCAGGAAGAGGCAGAAAGAGTAGCCCGCCGGTCTGCTCTGTACCAATTCGTTGATAACGTGTTGTACAGAAGAAGACCGAATGGGGTGAATTTGATGTGCATCTCCCGGGAGGAAGGACTAAAGCTGTTGGCAGAGATTCATGGAGGCATATGTGGCTCCCACATAGGGTCGAGGACCCTTGCCGGCAAGGCTTTCCGGCAAGGTTTCTTCTGGCCCACCGCCCTCCAGGATGCGACAGCACTAGTAACCAAGTGTGAAGCATGCCAGTTCCATTCAAAGAAGCTCCATCAACCGGCTCAAGCCCTTCAAACTATCCCTCTCTCCTGGCCTTTCTCGGTCTGGGGGCTCGACATATTGGGCCCTTTCCCCCATGCTGTCGGGGGCTTTGAGTACTTGTATGTCGCAATCGACAAGTTCACAAAGTGGCCAAAGGTGGAAGCGGTGAGGAAGGTGATAGCACAGTCAGCCATCAAGTTCTTCAAGGGACTAGTGTGCCGTTTTGGGGTGCCCAACAGGATCATCACCGACTGAGGGAGTCCTGGATTAGGGGGTATCTGGATAGCCGGATTATATACTTTGGCTGGACTATTTGACCATGAAGATACAAGACTCAAGACTCCGTCCCGGGTCCGGATGGGACTCTCCTTTGCGTGGAAGACAAGCTTGGTGATCCGGATATTATATTTCCTTCTTTGTAACCAACTCCATGTAAACCCTAGCCCTCTCCGGTGTCTATATAAACCGGAGAGTTTAGTCCTTAGAGGGACGATCACAATCATAATCATCATAGGCTAGCTTCTAGGGTTTAGCCTCTATGATCTCGTGGTAGATCAACTCTTGTAATCATATCATCAATATCAATCAAGCAGGAAGTAGGGTTTTACCTCCATCAAGAGGGCCCGAACCTGGGTAAACATTGTGTCCCTTGCCTCCTATTACCATTAGCCTTAGACGCACAGATCGGGACCCCCTACCCGAGATCTGCCGGTTTTGACACCAACATTGATGCTTTCATTGAGAGTTCCTCTGTGTCATCGCTGCAAGGCTCGATGGCTCGTCTCGTTGTCAAGGACAACATCACCTCTGGGGGAGTGCTGGCTGTAGGCCAAACTCTCCGACTAGGCGGCTTCATCATGGCCACCCAATCGGCTGTTGCGCCGACGATGACCTCTCAGGTCATCAAGAATAGCATCCACGTCAATTTGGAACTCGCTGAACAGATGGATCCGATGGAGCTCTCCTCCCTTAATGAGCTCTTGGATTGCATCGCTACTTTGGGAGTCACCATAGACTATGACCGGATTGGGCTTAAACCCGACCAAAGGGATATTAAATCCCCGTCGGTCACCCACGAGATAGCGGTAGTGGAGGAGCCACATATGGATTACCCCTCTATTTTGAGGACGAATTATGTCCAGATCACCGAACTCCCTGAGACGGACACACGCTCAAGGGAAGACATGACCCAGACCCCGGACTTAGAATCGGGTATTGGGCCAGAAAAATTGAGCAGCACCCTGGATACCGAGCTGTCAAGCCCGGAAGCTCCCCTGCCCCAGGGTGTTAGATCAGATCAGAATCCAGATTCAGCTAGACCCACACACCCGGACTTAAACCATCTCTCCCATATCAGACAAGAGCCCCAAGAGACAGTACATCGCTACTGGGCCAGATTCCTCCTTGTGCTAAACAAGGTCAAGGACTGTCGTGAGGAGGATGCAGTCTCACTTTTCTGCAAAAAACTGCATGAACAAAGGAATCCATAATGCTATAAGTCGCCGTAACATAATACACTTTGCTGACTTGGCAACCATTGTACAGAAGTACTGTGTGATGGAAAGTGCCTGGAAAACCCAAACAGAATTTTGGGATAGTCCGGCTCTCACTAAAACCTTTGTCCGAGCTAAACGGGCGAACTCTCGTAAGTCAGCCGATCCAATCCCCAAGAAACCAAAGCCCACCCCAGGGCGTGGAACCGTATTGGAAGAATGGCTCAATGGGCCATGTAAACTCCACAGCACGCCGGACACTACACCAACACATAGCCTTAGAGCATGTTGGATACTCCGGCACGTAGCAAAAAGTGGCGAGGATCTTCTTATAAGCCATAAAGCAGAACAACATCCCGCCAAAGAAAACAATACGATACTAACAGTCTTTGAGACTTTTGCCTCGAACAATAGGCGCAAGCGAGCTCATCGAAGCTCCGCTGAAATCTGCCACATGGCAAAAATAAACCCGTGGAACGACACTGCTATAACTTTCTGTGCCAGTGACTAACCTCAATTCCAAACAGTCCGGGCACCAGCCGCTTTGGTAGTTAGCCCAATCGTGGACGGCTTTCGGCTCACTAAAGTACTCATGGATGGCGGAAGCGGATTAAACTTGATCTACGAAGAAACACTCAGCAAGATGGAAATTGATAAAAGCCGCATTGAGCAAAGCGGCACAACCTTCAAGGGAATCATCCCTAGTCGAGAAGCACGGTGCGCGGGAAAAATCACACTCGATGTGGTATTCGGCACTCCGGAGAATTACAAGTCTGAAGAAATCACATTCCAAGTGGCTCCTTTCAGCAGCGGATACCACGCCCTTTTAGGGCAGGACCCGTTTACAAGCTTTCAAGCTATACCCCATTACGGGTACATGAAGCTTAAAATGCCCGAACCCAATGGAATCATCACTCTGGCCAGTGATCCGGACGTCGCACTTCGTGCCGAAAACAAAACCGCAGCACTAGCCCTTGAAGAATTATCCGAAGCCCTAGCAGCCGAAGAACTAACAACGTTGCGTGCCACCGTGGACAGGGACAACGTGATACTCGACAAGCGACCCAAGTCCACCTCATTTAAATGCGCAAACGAGATAGTCAAATTCCAGGTCCATCCAACGGACCCCATGAAGACAGCTTCCATCGGGACACAGTTGAGCCCCACAATGGACGCTGCACTGCGAGACTTTCTACGCGAGAATTGGGACATTTTTGCCTGGCACCCCTCGGACATGTCGGGCATCCCACACAGACTGGACGAACATAGCCTCAATATACTAAAAGGATACAAGCCTGTCAAGCAGACTCTAAGGCGCTTTTCAGAGCCCAAACGGCAAGCCATTGGGGAAGAGCAAGCCAAGCTACTTGAGGCCGGATTCATCAGAGATATCAAGCATCCGGACTGGCTGGCAACTCTGGTAATGGTACCAAAGAAGGACAAATCCTGGTACCTATGCATCGACTTCAAAGACCTTAACAAGGCTTGCCCCAAGGACCCCTTCCCCCTCCCTCGCATCGACCAAATCATCGACGCCACCGCAGGACACGACTCACTGTGTTTTCTTGACGCATACTCTGGATACCATCAAATAAAGATGGAAGAGTCCGTCCAAGCTGCAACAGCTTTCATAACGCCATATGGTCCTTTCTGCTTCAACACTATGCCTTTCGGGCTTAAAAATGTCGGCGCAACCTATCAATGCATGATTCAAACATGCCTGGAAAAGCAAATTGGCAAAACAGTGGAGGCATATGTGGACGACGTGGTCATAAAAACAAGACACGTCGAAACCCTAATAGACGACTTGAGCCTTACTTTCGATAACCTCCGAACATGCGACATCAAGCTAAAACCGAAAAAATGTCTTTTCGGCGTGCCCTCGAGGAAGCTGCTCGGCTTCATTGTTTCCAATAGAGGAATTAAGGCGAATCCGGCAAAAATCCGAGCTCTGTCGCAGTTGGCTATCCCAACAGACCTCAAGCATATCCAGAAACTAGCTGGATGTGTGTTGCCTTAAGGCGCTTTATCTCTCAGTTAGGAGAAAAGGCATTACCTCTTTACCGCCTTCTTCGGCGCACCAAACACTTCGTGTGGACGGATGCAGCCGCAGCCAGACTGGATGAAATAAACACCGTATTGGCTAGTAATCCAGTCCTAACAGCGCCAAATATTGGCGAACCTATGCTGCTGTACATAGCCGCAACACATCAAGTTGTAAGCGCAGTGCTCGTCGTCGAACGAGAGGCTGACGGATACAGATTCCCGCTCCAGAAGCCAGTATATTACGTATCCACGGTCCTCACCCCATGCAAATCCCGATACCCACACTATCAAAAGATAGCATACACGGTCTTCATGGCATCCCGGAAGCTATGACACTACTTTCAAGAGTGTTCGATTACGGTGGCCTCGGAAGTACCACTCAACGACATAATAAATAACCGCGATGCTACGGGCCGGATTGCTAAATGGTCCATCAAGCTCCTTCCGTTCGACATAACATACAAGCCACGGCGGGCCATCAAGTCGCAAGTACTGGCTGACTTTGTCGCCGAATGGACAGAAGCCGAACTCCCTAAAGAGTATGGCATGTACTCTAACTGGATCATGCACTTAGACGGCTCTAAAATGCTGGCCGGATTGGGAGCAGGTGTAGTCCTGACGTCTCCCACCGGAGACACGGTCCAATATGTACTCCAAATATTATACATAGACTCCAACAATGCAGCCGAATACGAGGCTCTGTTGCACGGTCTTCGGATGGCAGTCTCTATGGGCATTCAATGCCTGGAGGTGTGCGGGGATACAAACCTCGCAATATCACAAATAAACGGAGACTTTGATGCCAAGGATCCAAAAATGGCGGCCTACCGTAATGCCGTCCTCAAAATTTCAGCTCGGTTCGAGGGGCTCGAATTCCACCATGTGGCTCGAGAAAACAATCAAGCGGCGGATATCCTCCCCCGCATCGGTGCTAAACGCGACCCTGTCCCACCTAACATATTCCTAGAAAGGCTGTTCAAGCCATCCATGGTATGGGAAGGGGAGTCCGGCAACACTAGCACTAATCCGAATACACCCCCAGATTCCGAACCATCAGACATAATCAGAGGCTCCACCACTGAAATAACACCTTCGGCCCACGAAATCATGGTTGTAATCGCCTCGTGGACTAAGCCTTTCTTGGCCTACCTAAATAGGCAGTAGCTCCCCGAGGACCAAAATGAAGCACGTTGCATTGTGCAGCGTTCTAAAGCTTACAAAGTCCATGAAGGGGAACTCTATAAGAAAAGTGCGACCGGAGTGCTCCAAAGGTGCATCTTCGAAGAGGAAGGGCGGCAGCTCTTGGCTGATATCCATGCCGGACTGGGCGGGCACCACGCCGCGGCTTGAGCACTAGTCAGCAAGGCCTTTCGTACATGCTTTTATTGGCCGATAGCCCGAGCAGACGCACAGGAACTTGTCGAACAGTGCGTCGGTTGCTAGCTCTTTGCCAATCAGAGTCATATGCCCCCTACCGCTCTCCAAACAATCCCCATTACTTGGCCCTTCACGGTCTGGGGGGCTGGATATGGTCGGATCCCTTAAAGGGGGAAGCCATTAGAAAAAATACTTATTGGTCATGGTGGACAAGTTCACCAAATGGATAGAAGCTAAACCAGTCAAAATGGCCGAATCCGGACTAGTGATAGACTTCATATCCGGGGTTGTACACCGATAAGGCGTCCCCCATAGCATCATCTCTGATAATGGCTCAAACTTCACAGCTGATGAAGTGAAAACTTGGTGCGGCAACATGGGCATTAAGCTCGATTATGCCTCCGTCTACCATCCCCAAACAAACGGCCATGTTGAATGTGCAAACAGTCTCATCATGAGCGGCATCAAACCCAGACTAGTGCGATCCTTGACAAAATCGGACATGCACTGGGTCGAGGAGCTCGACTCCGTACTCTGGGGGCTGCGGACCACGCCGAATCGCACCACCGGATATACACCATTTTTTATGGTGTACAGCGCAGAAGCAGTACTACCCTGCGACATAATACATGATTCGCCTCGCATGCGCATGAACGAAGAGGGGGAAGCCGAGTTAGATCGGCAAGACAACTTAGATGCCCTGGAGGAGGAGCGTGATGTCGCGAAAGCCCGTTCCACATTCTATCAGCAGTAGGCTCGACGGTACCAAAGCAGAGAAGTGCGGGCCAAAACTTATAATATTGGCGTTCTACGCCTACGGGAGAAGAAGAAGGACAAGCTCAAACCTAAGTGGTAGGGTACCTTCATCATTGATAAAGTTCTCACCGGAGGAGCGTACCGCTTACGTAATGCATCCGATAACAGACTCGAGCCGAACCCATGGAACGCGGACAGACTCCGGAGATTCTACGCCTAGCGCCGAACTCAGTGTTCGTCTCCTTACCCCCTCCTTTTTAATTATGTTCCCTCCTGTTTCCCTTCTCGGCCTTTTTCCCTCTTCACACAAAGCACTCAATACAGTGCGGACGCCCGGATCACTCCGGCCGCACTATGTGTGTAAGCCATACCTGGGGGCTTCCTATACGGAAGCTAAATATAATTACTTTAATGGCTTTTTGCCCATCACATATGCGTTCTTTTTCCATATGTGCCTTTTTTCACCATTATATGCATCGATATGACTTAAGATGTGGCCATGCTGGGTTGCCTGGCTCTTGTGTTTATGCCCCACGTTCCCGTTAATTCGGCTAGGGCATAAGGGGAGCACCTCTGCGATTGTTACTGCCGGTTGAGCCAGATATGTACCTCAGACTGGGTGAAGCCAAAAGCTAGCGTTCTTAAGGGAATATTCGGTCGGTGAGCAAAATATGTTCCTTTCGTTTATTACAACGTAAATCCCTAGAAGTTTTATATCCTGCGTCCCTGTTCGCAGTCCGGACATGTACATCGATGCATGCGTACCCAGGGAAAGGAACGCCTAACGGAACTATTCTCCCTGAAAGATGTTTCTTACTATCCATGTAATATAACATAGCTAGTTGGGTACTTGTCTGTTCAAGCACTTACGACCCCTACGTCTGGTTTCCACGCATACCCCGGTTCTGTATAACTGAGCGGGTATTCGGATACACCCCGGACTGTCGGATCCGGGGGCTGAAGCGAAAAGGTCCGCCATGACAAATGATTTTAATCCGGCTAGGGACTACTTATGCCCATTGAATTACACAGTCACTTGGACTGACTATATTCCTCCTCTATACCATCCAACAGGCTATCTAGCTTACAATCCCGTTGGGAATACTTTGCGGCTAACGCTACCTGGTCGTACACCAGACTAACGGGAATTTCTTGCCCATCTGGCCCTGCCGGTCCAACTTCGGCCATATGGTTCGGGTCAAGCTTGGTGTAGCGCGTCTTCACCATGGCCAAGGCCTCTCTTGCACCTTGTCGGCAGGCTGACATCTTCCACAATTGGAAGCGCCGCCGTGCTCCTTGGAGCACATCCACGAGCCCCCCCATGCCTTTTGCAAGGAGGTGGATGGCCACAAGGCCTGGGCAATGCCCTGCATCACTTGCCGAGCTTGCTCGTGCAGCTGTGAGAGGTCTTGCAGCAAATCGCCTGCAGACGCAGGCATCTCCTCTTCAGGGTAGCCCGTCAACATACCTACAAATAAAAATTCTTTCAATATGCTTCCTCGCCGAGCTATACTACAGTTCGTCTAGGCACTTACCATAAATGCCGTGACGAAGCCTTTTGTTCTCCTTCATGGAGTCTGCCAGCTGAGCGCGAACATCTTTTAATTCAACGTCCAGCCGGACATTGGCATCTTGAAGATTGTTCTTCTCCTGCCTAACTTGTGTAAGAACACGCTCGCCAGCTTTTAGCTACCTTTGGAGATGCGACTCGTTATCTCTTACAACCTCCGGATTCACCCCGGGATTATCTGCAGAATTTTCTGTTAGACTTATCATACAAGCCACTTACTAACTGGTACATCTCCGTACAATTGAGACAAATGTTACCAGATGAGGCCTTCTGGGATTACTCTAACTTGGCAACCATGGCCCTCAGCTGGGTCTTGCACTCCTCCAGCTCTCGAGAATTGCTCATTCTTATCTACAAGGACCTGTGCATAAATTGATCCTTAAAATAGTTGTTCCAACCATTTCAAGTCTCAGGGGCTACTGCTATACATGCTTATCAAATTTTCTTACCCGTATATCTTTGGCATACTAGTCCATCGCTAGGGCAAGCCCGCCTTGAGCAGCTCGGATGTATGCGTCTCCCAAATTGGAAGCATTAAATGCCTCTTCGGAAAAGATGTTGTTGCGAAGTACGGCTTGTCGGCGCCGGTGATTCATGGCGCTCTCTACTTCGGAATTCGTGGCGGAGAGCATATCCGCATCCTCTTTCAGAGGACAATGCGGCATCGGCCCCGCGTCCGTCTCCTCTCTCGAAGCCAGTTCTGGAATCCGGCTGGTGGAGGAGTGATTGGCAGGATCTCCGGATATAGTCTGGCTACTCCTCTTTGTGCCAGGACACGAAGGATGCTGTTACATTTCAAACACAATAATCACAGAGCAGGTTTTTACCATACCTCTGTAGCAGCGTTTCGGCCCTAACCGCCTTCCTCTTAGGCATGCCTGATCCGGACACCCTTTGCCGACGAGTCCCCAGGGGCTCGGCACCATGCTCTGACCGTCGTCTCTACAAAAATACGACACTTCAGGTGTAAGGCATGGCATCAGAAAGGAGTCCTCTTTGGAGGATAGGGTTTTTCGCTTGGCTTACCCGCGATGTAGGTAGCAATCCGGGATAGTCGGCGATAATAGCCACTAAGGCACCATCGCAGCTCGCCTGATAAAATATCCCGTTGACGAGCTCCACAGTAATATCCGGATCTTCTTCGAGTCCTGGATTGAAGGCCCTTCTGGGGTCCTCTGGCTGCAGGGAGGGGCTGGAGATTCCTTCTATGGACCTCCTCAGTTCCTGCTTGAAAATATCAAGGTAAATAATCTTGAAGAAGAACACCAGAATGACTGAAGCGGGGGAAAGAGTGGTGACTTACCCAGCTTGGGGGGTTGTACATAGAAAACCCATCCCGCGGTTTAATGTGAAGGAATTCTTCTTCTTCTCCTTTATACAGATCGAACATATCCTCGCCAGAGCAGTGGCAGAGTCCGGACCCTTACGGCCACAATGGGTGGCGTCATCTTCCCCGTTGTAGTGACACATGGGCTTCCTGCAATATTGAAGCGGCTGCACTCCCCGCATTATGCATATTGCAATAACCTTGACTATCGTCAGCCGGATTTGGCCAGTAACTTTATCCTGCTCACCAGGAAGTGAATTTCTCTGGTATCCTCCTCTTGGGGGCCCCAAGAGTGCCAGCTTCAACGTGCCTTCGGCGGAGCGTTACTGAACTTAAGGAGACCTGTCCGGACTGGATCCGGAAGGGGAACATCGTCAACATAAAATCACTCCGAAGGCCAGTTCTCCGGTGCCTTCTTGGGAGTATCGGATAGGTACCCGGTCTTGGCGATGCGCCATACTTCGGCTCCGCCCACTTGACATGGGGATTCCCCCTGGTTGCGAGGGACAAGGCAGAACAACTTCTTCCATAACCCAAAGTGAGCCTCGCAGCCTAGAAATAGCTCACAAAGGGCAACGTATCCTGCTATATGCAGTACGGAGGTAGGGGTGAAGTTGTGCAACTGGGGGCTGTAGAACTCCAAGAGCCCGCGAAGAAATGGGTGGATAGGAAACCCGACGCCCCTTAGTAGATGCAGGTTGAGACATATTCTCTCCTCTGGGGATGGATTAATAGATCCCTCTGCTTGCTCCCCGCCATTATAGGTGGCTAGTCCGGCTCGGACGGGGACCATGAACGCTGGTGGGAGAAACCCTTGGGTCTGTAACTCTATCAAACGGTTGTGAGGAACTGAACACTCTTCCCAGTCACCCGGCTTGGAGCGAGGGGGCGAGAAGAAGAGCTGCGACGACCGGCCATGTTGGAATGGTTTTTCCGGAGCACTCTGCTAGATGCTTGCTCGAGGGAAGAGGGTGAGGTTTGGATATGAGAATCCCCGTCTCTTCAAATAGAAGGTTAGCCTGCCGGACTGGGGGTGGCAAATGCAAAAATGCCTCGGCTCCTCATATTCGCTCGACATGTGGAGATGGTCATTACCGAGGCACATAAGCCGAGGAGTACAACATTGATGGGAAGCCGGACACGACTAAAATGTTCGACAACTACTTTGGAGAATTCAGAGATGGAACCCGCCTTACAATGCCGAAGACAAAACTATGCGCTGGACTCATCGTCATTGAAGCCTGGTTTAGGGGCTACTGACGGAGTCCTGGATTAGGGGGTATCCGGACAGCCGGACTGTTGGACCGTGAAGATACAAGACTCAAGACTCCGTCCCGGGTCCAGATGGGACTCTCCTTTGCGTGGAAGACAAGCTTGGCGATCCGGATATTATATTTCCTTCTTTGTAACCGACTCCATGTAAACCCTAGCCCTCTCCGGTGTCGATATAAACTGGAGAGTTTAGTCCTTAGAGGGACGATCACAATCATAATCATCATAGGCTCGCTTCTAGGGATTAGCTTCTACGATCTCGTGGTAGATCAACTCTTGTAATACCCATATCATCACTATCAATCAAGCAGGAAGTAGGGTTTTACCTCCATCAAGAGGGCCCGAACCTGGGTAAACATTGTGTCCCTTGCCTCCTGTTACCATTAGCCTTAGACGCACAGATCGGGACCCCTACCCGAGATCTGCCGGTTTTGACACCGACACCGACAATGGCACACAGTTCACAAGCCATGCCTTCGTGAAATACATTGAGGATCTCGGCAGCAGGGTCTGTTTTTCTTCCGTGGCACATCCACGGAGCAACGGCCAAGCGGAGAGAGCAAATGTTGAGGTCCCGCGAGGCTTAAGGATGAATACCTTTGACAGGCTGCGCAAAAGCATGATGCGCTGGATTGATGAGTTGTCGTCGGTTCTTTGGTCAATCAGAACGACGCCAAATCGAGCCACCGGCCAGACACCCTTTGCCCTGGTTTACGGGGCAGAAACAGTTCTCCCCACATAACTCATATACGGGTCACCTTGAGTGCTCGCTTATGATGAGCTTGAGCAAGATCGATTGCAGCAAGATGACGCGACGCTCCTTGAGGAACATCTTCTCCGGGCGGCTGTGAGAGCAGCACGCTACAAGCAAGCTTTGCGCCGCTACCATAGCCGCAAGGTTCATGCCCGGAGCTTTGAGGAAGGTGGCCTTGTTCTTCGGCATGTTCAGTCGGCCAAGAATTCCAACAAGTTGATGCCAAAGTGGGAAGGCCCTTATAGGGTAACACGAGTCACCAGGCCCAGCGCAGTCCGACTAGAGACCAAAGATGCCATTCCAGTGAGCAACTCCTGGAACATCGAGCATCTTCGCAAGTTTTACCCATAAGGCGCGGCTGCCGGGCTCCCTGGAAGGCCACTCTTTTGTACAAGCCTTGCCGGCAAGGCATGTAACCCTTTGTACAAAGCCAGGCGCAGACCCTAAGCATAAATAAACGAAGCGCTGGTGCCCTAAGTTATACCATGCATGTTAGGTTGAGTCTCTTCCTTGGTTAGGGTTGATAGTGAGAAAGGTCAAGCAAAGTGGGCCGACGGCGAGGCCTGTTGCCGGGAGAAAAAAAACGTTTATCTTAAAGGTGACAAGGATTCACTCCTTGTCGTGGGTTCCACCCATGAACGAAAAACCCGGCAAACATCCCTTTTTCATTAAAAAACATCCCGTACAGGTACAGTCCATACGAAATGAAAAACATGAACAAGGGGATTACAAGTTTTAAAGTTAACAAAGGCCAGAAGGCTTACAAGACTAAAAAGATATAGGGTCCCCATAATCCCTTTCTTGTCCCTCTCCTCAGGAAATGGAACAAGAAAGCAGAAGGGGAAAAGGGGCGCCTAGGCGAGCTACGAGTGGCAGAAGACACCAAGAGGACATCTCGGTCGCCATCAATACGTGACAAAGGCGTCGGTGCCCGCGTACTCTGACTTGACGGCCTTGTCGCTCGCCCTCTTCCTCTTCTGTAGCCCCCCAACGCCAGCCGCCCAAGGAAACGACCCCGAGAAGTTCAAGGAGCCGGCGACACGGATGATGGGGTCGCCGGTGCCGCTCGGAGCGGCGCCCGACACCTAGTCGGACACGTCATCCTGCCGCCCGCTGCCCTCGTCATCGCTGCCGTTGTCTTCCTCGCCACTCTCGCTTGAGGAGGAATCTTCATCGTCGGAGAAGCTCTCCACACCGCACCTCACGCGAGTCCCGAAGTGACCAAAGATCTTGACGGAGAGGAGGCCACCCTCCATTAGTTTGAAATGGAGAGTGAGCCCATCCGTCAAGCTATGGAGGTGAGCGAAGTTCTTCCACCGTCGGTGAAGATACACGACATGAGGGGATGGGAACTCGACGTCGGCCCATGTGCCGCTGTTCCCGCAACCCCTCATATGCAGCCGCAACGCCTGCGGCGGATCCAGCTCCATCTCCCACGCGAATGGAGTCAGGAGGCGAAGGCGACGGTGCAGGGGCTCGTGCAGCCTGACGAATAACTCGCAAGGATTGTCCCTGGCGTGGCCCTCCATCAGGAAAGGGGCTGCCGACGGAGGCGAGGCTGATCTGCCGACCCGTCCTCCTCTCCCTCGAGCACCACGACGGCCTCCACCTCGCCCCTCCCCCTTCCTCTAGCGGCCGGCTCCACCACTACAAGCTCTTGGGGAGGAGTGATGCGCTGCCTGGCCAAAACCCTCGCCCCCAACAATGATGTGTCGCCACGCCCCCTCGCCATGGCAGAAGAAGAAAGGAAGCAGGGATGGAGAGAGGCATATGGCGAAGAGTTGAGAGGCACCGTTCCTCCCGCTCCCCTCTTTATAAAGGGGCGAGGGCGAGGCTCGGCCGCCCCCTCTCGGCCAATCTGGCTCGTTGAAGTGACAGCAAGTGGGGCCGTCAACCGCCCTCCCCGCTCCATTGAAGGCGCGTGGGAATTGACCCCCACGCGCGCGACTTCCCACGTCCCGCGCGCCTGTCATTCGCTCTGTGTTATGCATGCAGCAAACATGGCGCAAGGGGCAGGCGCAGTGGGACGCGTGGAACGACGCTTCCGAAGCAAGGGCAGTAAATGGGAGGCGGCCCTGTGGTCTCGAAGAGACACGTGAGCCGCCTCTTTACAGTCCATCACAAGGTGACGCCAGCATGCTTCCGTCATGCATGCGCGCATGACCCCCATGTCGCGCGTTCAATGCGGGTCGTGGGGAAGCGCAGCATACGGAACAGTAGCCGCGGTAAAAATTCGCCCCAACTGCCTGCGCACCGTTCTGGGCCTGGCCCAACAACGTGCTGCGCTTATGTGTGGCCCAGGCCCGGGGGCTCGTGTCGGTGTACAAAAGTAGGGGCTCTGCTTTTGACCCCTTTACTTGTGCATGGGCAGTCAGAGCCTCCCGCCACGGCCACACATAACAGGGCAGGGAAGGGAGCCGGAGAGAAGCCGAAGGCACAAAGCAGACAAAGCAACGACAAGGACCAAGGCCACAAAGATCGAATGTGCGAAGCAGGTTTCCCTGGCAAGGACCCTTGCCGGGGGCAGCCTCAGCAGCCCCGACAAGACCCTTGTCGGGGCAGCTCGGCCACGCCAGCTAAGTAAGCCACCCTTGAGCCCACCAAGCGCCAGACAAATGCATTGAGGCAGGGCTCGGGAGGCACCTCCGTGGTGGCGTGCAGATCTTTGTGAAGACATAAGATGAACAAGATCAAATGAGGATAGGAAGGCAACCATCCTTACTAAAGAATCCCACAAGACCCCCGGCAAGACCCCTGCCAGGCCACCCAGCAAAACCCTTGCCAGGCCACCCGACAAGACCCTCGCCAAGCGTACCAGCGAGGCCACTACCAGGCCCGCGCCAGCCAAGTCTTCGCCGCCGTTTGCATGCAGCTGCCAACCCAACCAGCTGGACAGGCACCTGCGTGGCAACATGCAGCCCTTCGTGGAGGCTACACCACCACGCCACCTCAGCTGCCTGCCTGCCTGGATGGCACCGCATGCATCGCTGGCCAGGGCGCGTGTCGAAGCAAGGAGGAGCGGCGACGGACGGGACGAGCCTCGCCCCCGTCCCCAATAAAGCGAAGGGACACCTAAGCCTCGCATTAAATGCATCTTGTCCTTTAATACCAGCGATAAGCTCACAATGCTGTAGCACTTTCCACCTCCTGTGTGCCACTGTGGCAGCCCCTGTCACCTATAAAAGGAGGCCCATGGCACACTGACAAGGGATTCGGCTCTTTTGAACCTCAACGCACCTAGAGCTAGTTCTAGAGCTCAAAAACACTAATACATCCACCAAAGCAGGATCGTAGGGTTTTACGCATCTTTGCGGCCCGAACCTGGGTAAATCCCCTTTGTGTCGTCTGCTAGTCCCGCTCTTCTCACGATCCCCGCACCCCACAACCGTAGAAGGGATTCCAGTGATCCCATAGGTGTGGTTTCCCACCGACACCACTAGAGGAGAGACAAGATACATCTCATCAAAATATCGAACGGATACCAAATTCACATGACTACTAATAGCAAGACTTCACCCATGTCCTCAGGAACAAACGTAACTACTCACAAAGCATATTCATTTTCATAATCAGAGGGGTATTAATATGCATTAAGGATTTGAACATATGATGTTCCACCAAATAAACCAATTAGCTTCAACTACAAGGAGTAATCAACACTACTAGCAACCCACAAGTACTAATCTGAGGTTTGGGTACAAATATTGGATACAAGAGATGAACTAGGGTTTGAGAGGAGATGGTGCTGGTGAAGATGTTGATGGAGATTGACCCCCTCCCGATGAGAGGATCGTTGGTGATGACGATGATGATGATTTTCCCCCTCCCGGAGGGAAGTTTCCCCGGTAGAACAGCTCCGCCGGAGCCCTAGATTGGTTCCGCCAAGGTTCCGCCTCGTGGCGGCGGAGTTTCATCCCCTAAGCTTGCTTATGATTTTTTCCAGGGTAAAAGACTTCATATAGCAGAAGATGGGCACCGGAGGGCCACCAGGGGGCCCACGAGGCAGGGGGGCGTGCCCAGTAGGGGTGGGCGCGCCTCCCACCCTTGTGGCTAGGGTGTGGGCCCCCTCTGGTACATCTTTCGCTCAATAATTCTTATTAATTCCAAAAATGACTTTCATGGAGTTTCAGGACTTTTGGAGCTGTGCAGAATAGGTTTCCAATATTTGCTCTGTTTCCAGCCCAGAATCCCAGCTGCCGGCATTCTCCCTCTTCATGATAAACCTTGTAAATAAGAGAGAATAGCCATAAGTATTGTGACATAACGTGTAATAACAGCCCATAATGCAATAAATATCGATATAAAACCATGATGCAAAATGGACGTATCAGACCACATGTCACGAAACATGGTTTGTCATTTCTCGTGCAAAATGCAATCTGGCCGCGTTGGCCCGAGGTGCCACATTATTTCTTGACATTATTTTTTTAATGGTGTGTCGTTCACTTTTGAAGCACGACTAACTAGTACTGTATGTAGAGAAAATATAAACTACTCTACCACTACTCCACCTCTAGTACTAGTATCAAAAAAGATATGTAGGCTGGAGCTTCAGCGCTTGCTTGCTAAGGGCTGCCCACTTGCTTCTCAAACTATCACCCTATCTCCAGATCTAAAAAAGGCAGCCTATCTCTCCCTCCTCACCGGTGGTCACATATCTGTCATGGAAGAAAAGGATGTGCAGCATTGATGCACTCGTCGTCGGTGAGCGAGGTCACACACTAACGACAAGGCCGTCCTCTCAGACCTAGCGCCCGCATGGGATGGCCTCCATCCCCAAGCTCGTTGTCGTTGTGTGTGCGGAGGATGACGACCATGAGCGAAGCCACTTCTCGCCGACCCTCGGGTATGCTACCTCTTTTCGAACCATACCCTTGTTCTATTGCCCCATCTGCCACGTCGCTGCATGTGGATATTTTTGCACTCCACCATCTTCCCAATTTGCTATCCTTTTCTCTGCTGGTCATGCAGACGAAAACCTTAATTTGCACTATTAAAGGAAACCATACTTCAGGCAGACTAATCAATGTCTAGATATAATAAGGAAAGTAAGGGAGAAAGTACTGTCGAAGAGACTGGGCATTGAACCCGCATCTAGGTTGAAAAGGGGAAAATCAGTAGCTAAGGAACGAGTCTCGTGTCTCTTGGTTGAAAAGGGTAGAAAGGCATGACAATGCAATAGAGAATGACCAGGTCGATCGGTTTGTTGCCCTCACATAGGAAAAAGGTGGGTAAAGAGAACAAAAATGGGACGTAATCCACATATGCTGGCCGGATATTTGTTGCTCTAGGCAACCATACCTCCCTCACCACTCGATGCGTCTCTGGAGGTACATCGTACTTGTGTGCCCACTCTGCGAATGGGCCGTCCATGCTCTTATTGCCACTTTTTTGTTGTTAGTATAACGCCAGCGGTAAAGTCAAGCAATTCTACTGCTAAAGTGATGCTGCATTTAACTAATGTCGCACTCAGTCTAATGCCACCGATAAATTTAAGCAATGCCATTTAATGTCACTGGATTATTTCAGGGTTAGTTGTTGATTGTGGATGTATTAAAGATTTTTCAGCTAAGGCATTCTAATGCTGTTGCACAGCTAGTATACCAACGATGAAACTTGTTACTACCTTTAGATTTTTGCACTCTCAATGCTGATAGATTACATACCTCACTTTCATGAGATAAGTCAATTTTTTTTTGTACAGTGTCACCAAAATGCCAAGGCGCAGATGTCATTTTACTTTGGTTAAACTACACAAAAAATTTTGAGGACAAGAGGAAAGGTCAAGAGTGGGCACCTCCGGCTATTCTCTTGATTTGTTCGATCAAGTTTTTATGTTTGATCGATTATCAACATTCGGATAGCAATTTTGAAGTCCCCTCGAGTTCGAAATGATATTTACCTTGAAGGTACATGGTTTGCAATTTTTTTATACTGTCATTAGTTAATAATGCTAGTTACCTTCAGACTTTTTTATTTGATTTAATGTTGTTTCATAGCTAGTATACCAATGCTGAAACTTGTTACCTTTACATTTTGTATTGTTAATACTTATAGAAATCTTCTTAACTCCGCCTATGTCTTATAGGCATAGCCAGTCCCAAGCCCAGGTAAAGGAGGAGGGTTGTGATAGGCTTGGCGAGCCAACGTAAAAACTAGCCAGTTCCATGGGTACGAAACCCATTTGAGTGAGAGTAGTACTAGGATGGGTCACCTCCTAGGAAGTCCTCATGAAAGGGTTTCATATCTAAGGGTTCTGATAGGCTTGGAGAACCAACGTAAAAACTAGCCAGTCCTTTGGGTATGAAACCCATTTGGGCGAGAGTAGTACTAGGATGGTGACCTCCTGGGAAGTCCTCATGAAAGGGTTTCATATCTAGCCTACCCCAACTTGTTTGGGACAAAAGGCTTAGTAAGTGTAAGTGTAAGTGTAATGCTTATAGAAATCTTCCAGTGCTAGCTTATGGAAATTTGTTCAGTAAAACCATTGTATTGTACCCTGTAATAAGAAAAACTACCCTACTATTGCACTAGCCACTGGATTAGTGTATATTTGTACTATTTCAAATGGTGTTGCATTAGCATATGGACATATATAAAGTGTGGCAAGCTTTCCCAGATATGTGCTCAAGAAAACTACTACCTATTTTTCTAAATACTAGACGTTTGGGTACTATAAATTGAACTACAAAAACGTCTTATATTAAGGAACAGAGGGTGTAGAGTTCACATAAATTATCCCGGTAAAGCTAGTCACACCTTTGTTAAAATTAATGTTCATTATGTTATCGGAGGAGGTTTGTATGTTTGTCTCTAATGCTTGTCGATTACATACCTGACATCATGATGTAATGTTAAGTCATTTATTTTTGTACAGTGTCACTTAATTGACAAGGCGATGATGGCATTTTATTTTAGTTGAACTGCAAAAAATATACCTAAAAGAAGAGGAAAGGTTAGGAATGGTTCAGTTTTTAAGAAAATACTATCTATGCCTTCGTGACATCAGCCGTTGTTGCCTTACTTATTCCTTCAAAGAGGTGGTTAGAAACAGTCTTGCTACCTTTTGCCATTAAGAAATTGGAATGCTTATATTTGCGAGTTTATGCTTCAACTAATGCCACTTTTACAGTAATACACTTTCAATATCTATGCAAACAGGGATGCTCGATTTTAATGGAACTGCACAAAAAGTCCAAATGGTTCAACATTAGCAGAATGTTTTCTTTGAAACCGTTATATCCAATTGGTAGCACTATGTTCATTACGAAGGTACATGGTTTGTCACTATCTTGCTACTCTTTTTGTACTGGAATTAGATAGTAATATTAGTGGTTTGCATGTGAATTTATTGGCAGGGTGGACCTACATTGGAGGTGCAGGACATGATTCAATGATTGGATGCTCAATTTCGGTTGTATTGATTTCACCTCTTCCATCACTGCGAACATGGATATCCTTGGTCTAATGAAGAATAGGCACTATATTTCTACTCTGTATCAGCAAATCAATTCAGTACGAAATTGTCCAGGGCAAAACATCACAGTATCAAATTGTCCAGTGCAAAACATGATAGATGCTAAGCGGAAGAGACGTGTTTAAACCGAAAATATAAGGTGGGGTATATGTTACTAGCTGCTTGATATTTGTGCAAACAGATGTCTACCTATTGCTATTTGGCAAACAAACAAAGTGACCGCAATTTTGGTGGAACTGCACAAGAGAATAGTATAGTCACTGCATGCAGTGCCAGTTGAAAATAGACATAGAAAGATTGGATAGTCACTTCATGGACTACACAAAAGTAGTACTGTACTATTTATTGGCCAACAGTAGGTGCTTCATTGCTTTGGTCTGATTATACAATGGGCCTCATTTTGCCTAAGTTAAAGTTTGTATTCCGAAAATAGTCTCACCGCGTGATCGAGAGAAGACCAAATCATATTATGGTGGATGTTCCTCCATCATGTGTGGTTTATTCTCATGGTTCCAGCTGTTGGTGAAACCACTTACATTTGCAAGATGAATTGTAGACTTCACAAACAAATTTGTCCTTCACTCTGTACTGAATGTTGGCCTAGAGAAGCATCCATGCTAGTAGGAAGAACATATGTTTTTTCTAGATCTTTGCTTTTGGAGCTACATATGATCTGTAAATCATTGGGATGCATTAACATGTGGATCTTATGTATGGGAATAGTACTAGTTAGTTATGAATTTGGGCTACTAATGTGATCATATTACAATGCCAGGCCTGTGAGTCTTGTGTGAACATTTCGAACGGATCGGCTCTTACTACTGTGCACATCATGATCCTTATTTCTGTGTTCTCAGTGTTTACAAGTTACTAGCAGTTCCTTATTTCTGTTTGCTAAGTGTTTACAAGTTACTGATCGACCACTAGCTAGCCTACTAATACGCTCCTGGCAGTTTTAGTTGTGATGCAAGATCTGAAGTGGTAGTTTTTTGAATAAAAATGCCTACCTCTGAAGAAACTGACAAACTGTTCTGAAGAAAATTCCATACGAATCTGAAGAAACTGCCAGCAAAAACTTTTGCAAATGCCTTATCTCCAAGCGAACGTTCATCAGCTAATGCGATCCTACATGTACACTATCCGACCTACTCGATCCTACACGAATAAATAGTGGATCATGAATGTACTACCTCCTTTCCCGTTTGCAGGGCTCAATTCAAAAATCTCACCAACCAAGGTAGATGATGAGTGGTGCAATAATTTTTGACAAGGAGGGAGTACCTCATCTAGATGATTCGAGTGCACTCATTTGACCGTCATTCCGATGTGCGATCCAACACGGACGGGATGCACCACTGACGGGATGGGACAACACATCAGTTTTTCCAGTTTTCCATGGTAAGCTAGCGCGCTAAGCCAATCCCTCTTATGCATTGCATTCTGATAACCATCGCATTTCCTGCGACACGCTGCTTCACATACCTTCCGCCTATAATTACTGGTTCCCGGCGTTCTCCGGTGGCACCAGCACCCAACTTGCCCTTTCCTCATAATCCCCCACTGGCCCGACGTCGCTCGCCACTTGTCCTCGCTCTCGCCACGTCCGTCATGCCCCCACCCGTCCGCAATAGGCGACGCCAGAGGCGGTCATCGCCGGAACTAGTGTTCAGTTTTTCACCGAAGGCAGACGGAGGGAGGAGGCATTTTATCGGTCTTTAGATGGCAATGCGGAGTATGAGAACTTGTTGGAGCACGACCGCCTGGCGGAGGAGCAGCGTATCGCCGATTTGTGCTGCCAGTGGGACATGGAGCAGCAGCACACCGACGCTCTGAGTCACGAGCAGAGCGCTGTCAACTTGTCCAACTATGTGGAGGCCGGCATTCGCGAGGCCCTGGAGGCTGTCGAGCACGCACGCATTCGCGACGCCGAATTTTACTACTAGCTCGTCAAGTGGGCTTCCCGCGTAGAAGCCGAAGCTTCGGTGGACCACGCCGGCATGGAAAGGGCCAACGCGCGCGAGCAACGCGCCCTATTGCACATCTGGCAAGTCCGAGGCGAGGAGGAGGACGTCGGTGCCGGTGTTTAGCATGTACCGCAGATGGCAGCATCGTCTAGTTAGCTAAGAGTAAGTTAGTACTTATACAGTACTAGAGTATTACTGGGAGTAGATAGTTAACTTGGCTATGATGGTTGTCAACATGGAAGTTTACTACTTTATATCTGGATCAGACCTGTTACTTTGCTCTGAATGTTGAACTTTCCATTTGAACGTATGGAATGGGCTGTTATTTTCTTTAAATGGGTTGTATTTGTCCGCCACGGGTTTAGAGGCTGACTTGTGGGCCTACTAGGTTGATGCATACACAATCAGGAGATGATTGTACATCGAGAGGATGACAGCAGGGACCCACCAGGGTCATGGCAGTACGCAAGCAAGTGCCTCCTTATTTCAAGCCAAAAAATGGTTTCTCCTAATGGATTTCTGACATCTGGGTCCCATGCCATTGTCAACGTAGTCAATAAATGAGAGAATTGCCCAACGAGCGGCTGACAACAGCGACCCAGCAGCTTGCCCAATTATTTTTGTTTTTGAGATGGAAGCAGGGTGTCAACTGGGCTGTGCGAGGCACTCTGGCCTGTCTAGCCAGCCTTTTCTTTTATGTTTACCACAAGACCAGCCTAGTAGTTTTCTTCTTTCTAAAAATGGCTAGCCCAATTTTTTTTGTTATTTTCCAGAATACCCAACCGAGGCCTACTTTCTTTGTCAGCTTTGCAGGGCTGCAAATATTTCAAGCCGAGGAGAGCTTCATTCGGCTTGCCCAGAAAATGGGCTATCAGTAATGAGAAACGGGTTGTGCATTTTTAAAACACATCAAATCGGCAATTAGTTTCAAATTTCTTTTTTTTTATTTCGAGATTTTAAATTCCATTGATTTTTATACGTGGACAATTATTTGGATTTTATATTGATATAAATTTATTTTTAAAATTAGTTTGAATGTGACTCAAAATTTTGGGATTAAAAACAGTTCGGACCGCACCTAAATATGCAAAATTTCGTATACTTTTTTAACCCTCGCCACAATATGGGCTGTAATGCTAACAAAAAGAATATGGGCTCTAAAAAACCTTAAGAATTAGCAAATGGGCTGTAAATTATTAGAAATAATGGCAGATGGGTTGTATGCTACTTTCCACATATTTGACACTGACTTGTGCGCCTACTATAGGTTGCCGCGTACGCTTTCCTAAAAAAAGGTTGATGCACATGCTACGCCATGTCAACTTAGTCAATGCATGAGAGCAGTGACTGTTGGATGTCCATCCAACGGCCGTCGTGCCTCTTCAATCTCTGCTCTTCCTGCTCCAGCCGCTCCCGTGACCTGTTGTGCTGCCGCGCAGGCCTCACTGCCCCACCCTACTCCCATCTCTGGCCTCGCCATCCCTCTACTCACCCACACCTACTGTTATTATCCGGTGACGGTAGACGAACCAGTAAACCCTCATACTCCCCTCCACGTGGGAAACAACTATCGAGTTTTCCCTGGCTCCGTGACGTTCCCTTCCTATGCCTCGCCGTCGTCCACCGCCCTGGTGCTCTCGGTGCGGCATGGTCAACATGGTCAATGAACGATATCCATCGGAAGTGGACTGTACATGGAGAGGCTGATAGTTGGGTCCATGGCCGCATGCAAGGAAATGCCTCCTTATTACGCGCAAAATAATGATTCCTCCACCTGACAGTTGGGACCCACCGGAAGGGCCTCTATATTTCGTGAAAAATGTTCCCCCCACCGACAGCTCGGACACACCAGCTATATCTTCACATGCAAGGAAGTGCCTCCTTATTACACACAAAAAATGAATACTCCCCCTGCTAGCAGGGACCCACCATAGTGGGAGGCTGACTTGTGGGCCTACTAAGTTGACGTGGATGGAGGGCTTTGTCAACTTAGTCAATATGAACGATTCTAGCTCCAGTGACCGTACGATGTCCATCCAATGGCCTTAGTGCTTCTTCAACCTCTGGCCTTCTTGCTCTAGCCGCCCAAATCGGTGCCGGTCGTGCCGCCTGCTCCTGCCTCCAATGGCTGGCTCTGCTGCCGCGCAGGCCTGACCGCACTAACCTGCTCCAACCTCTGGCCAGGCCATCCCTCTACTCACCCACCCCCCTGTTATTCTGCGGCGACGGCAGCCTCACACCACAACCGAACAAGTCAACCCTCATACTCCTATTTGCATGGACATCCACTGTCGCGTCTTCCCCTGGCTCCGCGTCGTCCCCTTCCTAGGCCTCGCCGTCATCCACCGCCTTGGTTCTCTCGGGGCGACGTGGTTAATGTGGCCAAGGAACGACTTCCATCGAAAGAGTAATGTACATGAAGAGGCTGATAGTTGGGTCCACGGCCGCAGCAAGGAAGTGCCTCCTTATTACGCACAAAATAATGATTCCTCCACCTAACAGCAGGGACCCACCGTACGGGCCACCATATTTCATGAAAAAAATGTTTTCCCCTTCAATGCTGGGACCCACCAGCTACATCTTCACACGCAAGGAAGTGCGTCCATATTACGGGCAAAAAATATGATTATCCCCCTGATAGCTGGGACCCACCAGCTATATCTTCGAACGCAAGGAAGTGCCTCCTTACCTCCCTTAAAACAGGGACCCACCCAGTCGAACCGTACGTAGGGTTGTCTGCCTGGTCGCATATGTGTACGTACATACATGTCGATCGGTCTATCTGCAGGCTGCAGCGATGAACTGTGGCCAAGTAAGGAAGGGCACGTGTCGTAGTAGAGGCGCGGACATAGCATGTCCGCAACCCCGTCTATATCGTGTACACGTACGTACAACCATGGTGCAAGAAAGTAAATACGACCATGTACGTACATACGGGCGGGGTCTCGAACGCTTACTCGCGCAACAGAGAGTAGCAATGGCATCCTATTCATCGGCAGCCAACCGGCTGGGTTGGACCAGAGAAACCACGTCGTGTTCATCGGGAGGCAACAGAATGCGTCCTGTTCACCGGGAGCCAACCAGCTTGGACGGAACATCCGAAACGAGGCTTGGCATACCGCAGAATGAAGGAAACGGCCTTCTGTTCAACCGCCTACAGTTGAAACGGGATCTTGTTCACCGGGAGGGGTCTGGCGTACCGCAAAACGGAGGAAACGGACTTCTCTTTGACCTCCTATGGTCGAAACGGGGTCCTATTGATCAGGAGGGGTGTGGCGTACCGCAAAACAGAGGAAATGGACTTCTCTTCGACCTCGTACGGTCGAAACGAGGGTCCTGTTCATCGGGAGGGGTGTGGCATACCGCAAAATGGGACTCCACGGGCTACTGTTCATCCACCATCTACTGCCACACTCCAGCCTCCACGGGCTACTGTTCATCCATCGTCGACCTCCTCCAGCCTCCACTTGCGACTGTTCATCCACGGCGTCTCCCTCCTGCCTCCACTAGCTACTGTTCATCCACGGGCTCCTATTCATCCAACCTCCATCGGCTACTGTTCAACCAGCCCTCCACGGGGTCCTGTTCATCAAGCCTCCACCGGCTACTGTTCAACCAGCCCTACACAGTGTCCTGTTCATCCACCCCCAATTGGCTCGATCAGGGTCCTGTTCATCCAGCGGCAACAACCACGGGGTCCTGTTCATCCAACCCCCACCAGGAACTGTTCATCCAACCCCCAACAATGTTCACTATTCATCAAGAGGCAGTAGGTTCGGAATCCCTCAACTAGGTTCAGTTACAGCCAAGCGATCGATCACTTAGGTTCAGTAACGTAGCTAGTGCAATCGCTCGGGTTCAGTTAGAGCCCAACGTCTCGCACACATGTGCATAAGTGTATGAGAGAAATGCGCAAAGCTCCGTGCATCGCTCGGCCCCGCCCGCCCACCATAGCCGGGAACTCCCCGATATTTTCCTTGCCCTCACTTCTACCATGGTTTTTTCTATCATGGACGGCACAAAGAATGTCATGTAGCTGCGTCTCCGGCCTGCCCAGGACGAAAATCCCATTTTTTGTCATGATTTTTTGTGATAGAAGTAGGAGCCCACCACATCTATGATCATACCGGGTTTTGTCACAATTATCGTCATAGAAGTGTCATAAGCATGACAGAATTATTTTTCGTTCGGCCCAAAATGTCATGGATGTGTCTTTTTTTTGTAGTGTTTGAAGCAGCGCGACGGCCGAGAGAGCACCGCATCCCGGTACACGCAACTGCTCCGCATCGAGGCTGGCCATAGTGGTGGTAACTTAGCTAGTACATACACTCGGGAATAGCAGACATGGTGATGTGGCAGAGAATTAAAAAAGAGATAGGGGGCCATGCATGGCAATAAATATGATCATCTATGCTACAACACTATGATACTATGCTCTATAAAAGTAGTATATCATACACTAGTATCATGCACTAGTATATTGTATATGATACTCCCCACTATGAGTAGCCGCAAATGACACCATGGTCGGCCGTCGTCCGTACGCCGCCCACATTATAGTTTCAACTTGTTTAGAGTAGGTTTTACTCCGGTTTGTATGAAAACTGCAATGTATCTCGTCCGGTTTATATGAAAAGTTTTTGAAATGTACTGGTTTTCGTTTGGTTCCTATGAATTCCGCCTTGTTTGCACGATTATGCAGGGCAAAGTCATCCCCCGATCAAAATCAGATTGCCAATCATGGATGTTCATGGGGCATTTGGTCTAACTTGGAACCTTGTAGCTGACGACACCCAGTTAGGACGTACTATCTTAGCAGTCGTTACCCATGGTACCATTAAAGGGAAACAAGGTGCCATGATCTATCATGATTGGACCATGATCATGTACCCAGGTAATCCCTTCTCTCTGATCCAAGAGTAGTAGAGCCAGTCACTATCGTATATCTTATTGCCATGTCATCTTATAACATTTCAGTACATGTCTCTTTGTACTCTAGGAGCAGAAGTAGTTCATTCCTTCTTTTTTTTATTGATTGGGATAGTCATCTACGCAAATTTATAATGCCAGCTATATAAACTATAAAGGAATTAACAATTTCAATTTCGTATAGTACTAGCTAGGTAGCCATAATCCCATCAAACATAACTACTACTACTATAATTAATGTACATGGCCCAGGTAATACTCTCAAATTGTTTGTCGTCGCCCGTGCCGCAGATGGTCTATGCATTGCTTCCGTTCTCCCTCATAGAAATAAGAAATATAAAGTATTTTATTTTAATCTGTATCCCCTGCTTACGTCACCTTATTATATTGCATCGACCATAACCATGCACGTCAGCATGTATCTAGGTTTGAGATGCCAGGTGTACCAGATGGACGGCGTCGTTTTCGACCCCCGTGATGCTACCTGGGTGCGGATGAACACACTTGAAGTGCAAATGATGCCACCTTTCGTGCACGACGCCGACGGCCTGCCGTTCATGAAGAACGAGTGTGTTTTCATTGTGCACCGATGGATTCATATCTTGAACGCACCTATCCCTGATCTATGTCCCTTCAGTTTGGACGAGTCTCCGTTGTGGGGAGCCACAGTAAGAAGCTGCGATGATATGGACTCATGTTGCCCACCAATGGATCGTTCCATCTATGAAAAGAACACGTGGGACTGAAACTACGAGACGGACATGTACCCAGGGATGTACGAACCTGAGTAATGTAGCGCAGTAAGTGAAGTAGAAAGGCACATATAGTATGAACATGCGTGGCATATAGGCATTTGTCTCTTAGCATTTGTCTCTTACTACCACTAAATGTTGTACGTGCAATGCACAGTGATATTATGGTGTACGTGCCTAAGTACTCTACTACTATATTAATTGGAGGCACATATTAGGTTTTATATTTGTTTACGTGTATGGCCCGAGACCTTCCAACTAGATGCGTCTTTCTCTCGGGGACACACTTTGTATCGTTACATACTACTAGTACTACATGTGGTCTCTGAGCTATAAGTGGAAGAAGTGGACACGCTCTACCACGCTGTTCATGTCCCACTCCTTTCGCTAGCGTTGGGACATCCAGTACATGCCGTGTTTGGCACTCCTTCGCCGTAAGAGTTGAAATGCTAGATTTCATCAAAAATAAAAAATAAATATAAATCAGCAGTGATACTATACCACACGGTTTCCTTGCTCCTCGATATCGGAAAGAATACTTCCGTTCGCCGACATGTGGGACGTCGACCGTGCTGGTCCACTTTCCATGCATGCAGAACTCCAAGGGTAAATCGCCGACATGTGGAACGCCGCAGTAATAATGACAAATGAGATGTTAAATCACATGCCCAACCTTTCCCACAGTAAAGTTGCTCGAACGAAGGAACCATCATGACTTCATTGAATTCTGCTTCTTGAAGAAAACTACTATATTGGCAATACTGCTAGCTACAGTAGTACTGTACTCCAGCGAAGGCCTCCTTTGGTTCATAGGATGAGAATTTTATAGGAATATGAAAATCATAGGAAGTGAGATGACATGCATCTCAACTCCTATAGAGAAAGAGATGCCATTTGATGCACAAGATAGGAATTTTTCCATCGAGTCTAGGCTAATGTACTGGTAATTTGCTCTAAAAACTACTGTAGTAACTAGTACTAGCACATGCTCGTAATTAATTAAACAAACGTATGGGCGACATAGACATGCAAACTAACTACTAGTACTACTACTTCTCACATGCTAGCCAGACGCCGTCGTTCTCCTGCCCGGATTTGTCGGCGACACCCCACCGTGCTTGGATCTCCGCCGAGCTCTTCGCGCGTGCGTCCTCTTCTTTCTTGCAGCGGTGGGCCTCTTTTTTCTTGAGTGCTTCCTGCCTTTTCCGCTCCCTTTGTGCAACTTTGGCCGCCTCTTGCCACTACAAAAAAAGACACATCCGTGACATTTTGGGCCGAACGAATTTTTTTCTGTCATACATATGACACTTCTATGACGATAATTGTGAAAAAACCCGGTATCATCATAGATGTGGTGGGCTCCTACTTCTATGACAAAAAATCATGACAGAAAATGGGCTTTTCATCCTGGGCAGGCCGGAGAAGCAGCTGCATGACATTCTTTGGGCCGTCCATGACGGAAAAAACCGTGGTCGAAGCGAGGGGGAGGAAAATTTCAGGGAGTTGCCAGTTACGGTGGGAGGTCGGGGGCCGAGCGATGCGCGTTTCTCTCGTACACGTGCGAGGCGTTGGCTCTAACTGAACCCGAGCGAGGCGTTGGGCTCTAACTGAACCCGAGCGATTGCACTGCAGGTTATGCGTTACTGAACCCGAGCGATTGATCGATGGCTGTTAACTAAACCTGATGGAGCGATTCCTTCGCTACTGCTGCTAACTGAAGCCGATCAATTAGATGAATAGTGAGCATTGTGGGGGGGGGGGGGGGTTGGATGAACAGTGAGCGGTGGCGGTGCCTCTGGATGAACAGGACCCCGTGGTGTAGAGGGCTGGATGAACAGTAGACGGCGGAGGGGTGGCCGTGCAGGGGTGGTTGAACAGGACCCTCTGGTGTGGAGGGCTGGATGAACAGTAGACAGTGGAGGGCTGGATGAACAGTAGACGGTGGCAGGGTGGTTGAACAGTAGCCGGTGGAGTAGCACGCGGTGGAGGCTGGATGAACAAGAGCCCGTGGAGGCTGGAGGAGGTCAACGGTGGAGATGAATAGTATCCCGTGGAGTCCCGTTTTGCGGTACGCCACACCCCTCCCGATGAACAGGACCCCTGCTTCAACCGTAGGAGGTCCATTTCGTCCATTTTGCGGTACGCCACACCCCTCCCGATCAATAGGACCCCCGTTTCGATCGTAGGAGGTCCGTTTCGTCTATTTTGCGGTACGCCACACCCCTCCCGATCAACAGGACCCCCATTTCGACCGTAGGAGGTCCGTTTCCTCCGTTTTGCGGTACGCCACACCCCTCCCGATCAACAGGACCCCCGTTTCTACCGTAGGAGGTCCGTTTCCTCTGTTTTGTGGTACGCCAGGCCCCTCCAGTTCAACAGGATCCCATTTTGAATGTGGCCGGTCGAACACAAGGTCGTTTCCTCCATTGTGCGGTACGCCAGGCCTCGTTTCCATCGCATGTTCCGTCCAAGCCCTCCCGATGAACACGACCATGCATTCCGTTCCGACCCAGCCGGTTGGCTCCCCATGAACACGACAACGACGTTGTTTCTCCGTTCCGACCCAGCCATGTACGTATGCACGATAGGCGTTCGAGACCCTGCCCGTATGTACGTACGTGGCCGTATTTTCTTTCTTGCACCCTCGCCGCTGTACGTATGTGTACATGCTACGTGCGCGCCTCTACTACGACACGTGAGTGCCTCTACTATGACACGTGCGCGCCTCTACATCGACCAGTATGTACGTACACGTTCACGACCAGAATGACAACGCTACGTACGCTTCGACCAGGTGGGTCCCGACTGTCAGGCACTTCCTTGCGTGTGAAGATGTAGCTGGTGGGTACCAGCAGTCAGGGGGGGCGAATCGTTTTGTTTTTTTTTGCCCGGACGCACTTCCTTGCGTGCGAAGATGTAGCTGGTGGGTCCTAGTGGTCAGGGGGCGAATCATTTTTTTTTGCCCGGACGCACTTCCTTGCTTGCGAAGGTGTAGCTGGTGGGTCCCAGCAGTCAGGGGGGAAACATTTTTTCGCGAAATACGGTGGTCCATCCGGTGGGTCCCTGCTGTCAGGTGGAGGAATCATTATTTTGCGCATAATAAGGAGGAACTTCCTTGTTGCGGCCGTGGACCCAGCTGTCAGCCTCTCCAGGTACAGTCCACGTCCGCTAGAAGCCATTCCTTGACCACGTTGACCACGCCGCACCGAGAGCACCAGGGCGGTGGACGACGGTGAGGCCTAGGAAGACGACGACACGGAGCCGGGGAAGACGCGGCAGGGGATGCCCACGCGTAGAGTATGAGGGTTCACTCGTTCGGCTGCGGTGTGAGGCTGCCGTCGCTGCAGAATAACAGGGGGTGTGGGTGCATAGAGGGATGGCCTGGCCAGTGGTGGGAGTAGTAGGGGCGGTGAGGCCTCCGCGGCATCACAACTGGCCACGGGCGGTAGGAGCAGGCGGCATGATCGGTGCTGCTTTGGGCGGCTGGAGCAAGAAGACCAGAGGTTGAAGAAGCACTACGGCCGTTGGATGGACATCGTACGGTCACTAGAGCTAGAATCATTCATATATTGACTAAAGTTGGCAAAGGCCTCCGTCCCAGTCAACTTAGTAGGCCCACAAGTCAGCCTCCCACCAAGGTTGGTCCCAGCTAGTAGGGGGTATTAATTTTTTTGTGCGTAATAAGGAGGCACTTTCGGTGGGTCCGAGGTGACAGCGGGGGGAATGTTTTTTTCACGAAATACGGTGGCCCGTCCTGTGGGTCCCAGCAGTCAGGGGGAAATGTTTTTTTCACAAAATACTAGTGGCCCATTCGGTGGGTCCCTACTGTCAGGTGAAGGAATAATTAATTTCCTCGTAATAAGGAGGCACTTCCTTGCTGCGGCCGTGGACCCAGTTGTCAGCGTCTCCACGCACAGTACTCTTCCGATGGAAATCGGTCGTTGACCACATTGACCACGCCGCACCGTGAGCACCACGGAGGTGGACGACGGTGAGGCCTAGGAAGGGGACGACACGGAGGCAGGGAAGACTCGGTAGTTGTTTCCCACGTGGAGGGGAGTACGACTGTACGAGGGTTTACTAGTTCGTCTGCCGTCGCCGGAGAATAACAGCAGGTGTGGGTGAGTAGAGGGATGGCTAGGCCAGCGATGGGAGTACGATGGGGCGGTGAGGCCTACGCGGCAGCACAGCCGGCTGCGGGGAGGAGGGAGCAGGCAGTCCCGCCGGTGCTTGTTTGAGCTGCTGGAGCAGGAAGAGCAGAGATTGAAGAAGCACGACGGCCGTTGGATGGACATCCAACTGTCACTGCTTGTGCGTCAACCTTTTTTAAGGAAAGCCTGAAATCTGTGGAAAACAGCATACAGCCCATCTGCCATTATTTCTAATAATTTACAGCCCATTTGCTAATTCTTAAGGTTTTTTTGGAGCCCATATTCTTTTTGTTAGCATTACAGCCCATATTGTGGCCACGGTTAAAAAATTATACGAAATTTTGCATATTTCGGTGCGGTCCGAACTATTTTTAATCCCAAAATTTCGACTCACATTCAAACTGATTTTAAAAATAAATGTATATCAATATAAAATCCAACAAATTCTCCACACATAAAAATTAATGTAATTTAAAATCTTGAAATGAAAAAAACGATATTTGAAACTAATTGCCGGTTTGATGTGTTTTAAAAATGTACATCCCATTTCTCATTACTGATGGGCCATTTTCTCGGCCAGCCAAATGAAAGCTCTCCTCGTATTGAAAGATTCGCAGCCCAACAGGCCTGACAAAGCGACTTACTTGGAAAATCACAAAAAAACTGGGTTGTGGCCGTGGACCCAGCTGTCAACCTCTCCACGTACAGTACTCTTCCGATGGAAGTCATTCCTTGACCACGTTGACCGCGCAGAGAGCACCACGGCAGTGGACGACGGTGAGGCCTAGGAAGGGGACGACGCAGAGCAGGGGAAGACGCGGCGGTGGAAGCCCGCGCAGAGAGGAGTACGAGGGTTCACTGGTTCGGCTCCGGGTTGAGGCTGCCGTCGCCGCAGGGCCTGGCCAGCGGTGGGAATAGTAGGGGTGGTGAGGCCTCCGCGGCAGCACAGCCGGCCATGGGAGGCAGGAGCATGCAGCAGGACCGGCGCTGCTTTGGGCGGCTGGAGCATGAAGACCAGAGGTTGAAGAAGCACTACGGCCGTTGGATGGACATCATACGGTCACTGGAGCTAGAATCATTCATATTGACTAAGTTGACAAAGCCCTTCGTCCCCGTCAACTTAGTAGGCCCACAAGACAGCCTCCCACCAAGGTGGGTCCCAGCTAGCCGGGGGAGTATTCATTTTTTTGTGCGTAATAAGGAGGCACTTCCGGTGAGTCCGAGCTGACAGCGGGGGGAACATTTTTTCGCAAAATACGGTGGCCCGTCCGGTGGGTCCCAGCAGTCAGGGGGAAACGATTTTTTTCACAAAATACTGGTGGCCCGTCCGGTGGGTCCCTGCTGTCAGGTGGAGGAACAATTATTTTCCGCGTAATAAGGAGGCACTTCCTTGCGGCTGTCGTGGACACAGCTGTCAGCCTCTCCATATACAGTACTCTTCCGAAGGAAGTCAGTCGTTGACCACATTGACCACACCGCGCCGAGAGCACCACGGTGGTAGACGACGGCAAGGCCTAGGAAGGGGACGACGCGGAGCCGGGCTACGGGAGGCAGGAGCAGGCGGTAGCACAGCCGGCCACGGGAGGCAGGAGCAGGCGGCACGACCGGCGCTGCTTTGGGCAGCTGGAGCAAGAAGAACAAAGGTTGAAGAAGCACTATTGCCGTTGGATGGACATCATACGGTCACTGGAGTATTGACTAAGTTCACAAAGCCCTCCGTCCCCGTCAACTTAGTAGGCCCACAAGTCAGCCCAACAATATGGTGGGTCCCAGCTAGTAGGGGGTATTCATTTTTTTGGGCGTAATATGGAGGCACTTCCTTGCGTGCGAAGATATAGCTGGTGGGTCCGACCTGTCAGCGGGGGGAACATTTTTTCGCGAAATACAGAGGCCCTTCCTGTGGGTCCTAGCTGTCAGGTGGAGGAATCATAATTTTGCGCGTAATAAGGAGGCATTTCCTTGCGTGCGGCCGTGGACCCAGCTGTCAGGCTCTCCACGTACAGTCCACTTCTGATGGATGTCGTTCATTGACCATGTTGACCAGGCCGCACCAAGAGCACCAGGGCGGTGGACGACGGCGAGGCCTAGGAAGGGAACGACACGGAGGCAGGGAATACTCGGCAGTTGTTTCCCACGCAGAGGAGTACGAGGGTTTACTGGTTCGTCTGCCGTCGCCGGAGAATAACAGCATGTGTGGGTGAGTAGAGGGATGGCTAGGCCAGCGATGGGAGTAAGGTGGGGCCGTGAGGCCTGCGTGGTAGCATAGACGGCCGCGGGAGGAGGGAGCAGGCAGTCCCGTCGGCGCTTGTTTGAGCGGCTGGAGCATGAAGAGCAGAGATTGAAGAAGCACGACAGCCGTTGGATGGACATCCAACAGTCACTGCTCTCGTGTGTTGACTAAGTTGACAGGGCGTTGCATGTGCGTCAACCTTTTTTTTATGAAAGATATGCGTCGACCTGTAGTAGGCGCACAAGTCATCCTCAAATCTGTGGAAAATAGCATACAACCCATCTGCCATTATTTCTAATAATGTACAGCCCATTTGCTAATTCTTAAGATTTTTTTGGAGCCCATCTTCTTTTTGTTAGCATTATACCCCATGTTGTGGCCACGGTTAAAAAGTATATGAAATTTTGCATATTTTGGTGCGGTCAACTGTTTTTAATCCAGAAATATCGATTCACATTCAAACTATTTTGAAAAATAATTTACATAAATATAAAATCCAAATAATTGTCCACGCATAAAAATCAATGGAATTTAAGATCTTGTAATGAAAAAAATTCAAACTAATTCCTGGTTTGATGTGTTTTAAAAATGTACAAGCCATTTCTGGGCAAACCGAATGAAACTCTCCTCGTCTTGAAAGATTTGCAGCCCAGCAGGGCTGATAAAGCAAGTAGGCCTTGTTTGGGTATTTCTTTTTAAAAAAATAGAACTGGGCTAGCCATTTTCAGCAAGAAAAAAACACAACTGGGCGTATGATGTGGTAAACATAAATAAAACCCTGGCTAGACGGGCCACAGCCCCCGCACAGCCCCGTTGTTACCCTGATCCGTCGCTAAAACTAGTATAAATAACAACTGCTTGTTCCTCAAAAAAAAACTTCACGACTTGCTGGGTCCTTGGTGTCAGCCGCTCGTAGTGTAATTCTCTCATTCATTGACTACGTTGACAATGGCATGAGCCCCAAATGTCCGACCATTAGGAGGAACCATATTTTTGGGCTTGTACTATAGAGGCACTTGCTTGCGTACTGCCATGACGCTGGTGGGTCCCTACTGTCATCCTCTCCACGTACAGTCATCTCCTTGTTCCTCTCGGTTGTTGACGATGTTGACAACGCAAGAGGGCGGTGCACCATGCACAGTGAGCGAACCAAGGCCACAAGGCGGAGGACGATGGCGAGGCCTCGGATGGAACGAACAGGAGCTGTTGAAGATGTGCCCGTCCAGTCGCAGGCGGAGGGGAGTACGAGGGTTGACTCGTTCGGGCGCGGGTGCATGTTGGGGCTGACATCGCCGGAGAATAACATGACGTGTGGGGGAATAGAGGGAGGGACTGGCCAACGTTGGAGGGTACGTACGGTAGGGCGGCGGAGGCACAGCCAGCCATGGGAGGCGGGAGCAAGCGGAGCCGACAGGGTGGTTTGGTTTGGGCGGCTGGAGGAAGAAGAAGACAAGAGATAGAAGATACACGACAGATGTTGGATGTCAATCCAACGGCTGGTAGGCAGAATCGTTTGTTGACTGGCTAGTAAGTCGACACCACCTTGTATAGGCTATTTCCTCGCGGGTCCCAAATGTCAGAATCCAAATCTGTCACGGTCATGCAGCCTTTCCTATGAAAATTTACAGCCCATTTGATGTGCTAGTTCGAAATAAGTTTCTGGGTGCTGGTGGGGGCTAATCACTTGGCTTCTGTAATGCACAGTGAGCTCAAGCAGCCGGCGAGAGTGATGTTATTTCCCTTGGTTGGGATTTGTTACAATATTTCACTCTAAATTAAACGAATGGCAAGCCATTTGCCTTGTTTCAAAGAAAATATGACAGTCACAACCGAGTTGAAAAGGGCAGGAACATCTAACTCCAGCTTACAAACTGTACAAAAGCACGAGGGTTAATTGTTCATCAGGTTTACAAAAAAACCAGATTGAAAAGGGCAACAACATCTAACTCCAGCACTGTTTTCGGCAGTCACAGTCAAATGGATCGGTCAGGTCCATAGAATGAACATCCTGGGTCGTAAAATTTACTGGATTATGACCACAATATGTTGTAAATAGAAGCCCGGCACGTTCAGAAGCTCTTTTGCCCACCTGAAACTCCTTTTTTTGCTCTTCGACATACCCATCCGTCAAAACCATGCTGCTGATAAACTTAAGCCTGATGGACAATAGTAACCTCGCATTCAGCAGGAAGAATGTGACAAATCTTGTGTTTGCACGGTTGGCTACATATCGTTCTAGCGTTATTGTCTTCAATCGAATCTCATGAGAAGTGAGAAAATCCCGATGCTTACGAATCCACCGATTGGTTATAACTTTCTTACCCCGTCCTGTTGCCTAAATAGACATGAAGATTGAAAACAGTTAAGGTCTAAAAGAAGAGTGTCGAAAGAGCAACAGCTGAACGGTTAATTCTAGTACACTATATGCGGGCTTCCAATGTGCGTGAAATTATCACCTTTATATACAACTTCTCCAGACATGGAAAGCATTGCAGCAAGCCAATAATCTTGTTCAGATCAAAACTATTCATTTGGATATATAAGATCTTGACAGAATCCAGCACCATTGATAGGCCATCCATGGAGAAACTCTTCATTGAGCATAGAACATAATATTAGTACAAAATGTGTACTCCAAGATGATATATAAATTATGCGCAGAAATTTAAAATGCAGCTTATGGTTACAAGTGTAGATGATAATATAAAGTACCTGAAGAACTGTGGAGCCAAACACCATATTGAAATGAGCACAGAGATCATGTATTACACCCAAGGTCTCCAGTTTAGGCGCAGAGAGGACGGTTATTTGCAACGGTGAATAACTAGAATCAAGGATCAACCTTTGAAGTGAAGGGGCATCTTGGATGATGAGCTGCCTTCCGTCAAAAGAAATTCCAATTCTTACAAGGTTAGGCGACTTTATTTGGAGACAACCGATTCTAACTAGTGAAAACAAGCACCAAGCACTCCAGCGCAGGGCAACTGGAGTGGATGATGCTGTGCAATGAGGCCTCCGATATATGAACCCACACAAGTGAAAGTTTCTTGAGAAATGGGAGTCAAAGGTTTAGTACCAGATTGTCTGGTAGGTAGCACAGCGCAAAGGTGGTGGTGTGGAGAGAGGAGGAAAACCGCGAGATGGACATCGGTGCTGAGGGCACAAGTTCATGGCGTTCGGTATGTGGTATGTGATTTCCAGGGGAATAGTAGAACTCAAGCAGTTGTAGTTCTATGAATTCAGGGGATTTCAGCCAGGCGTTCACCGTGCAGGGCATGGTATGCTTGCTCAGGTAGCATGACGGGATGCAGAGGCTTTGAACGGAGCCCTGGTGGGAGGAGATGATGGCTCTGGGATTTCAAAACCATTGAAGAGAGATAGCTGACGACAGTCGAGATTAAGGGGCACGACACGCCATAGAGGGCGCCACCAAATTCAGAGGACTTGGGTGCGGCAGCAATCCTTGGTGGGGAGAAGCGAGATGATCTCCCCAAGGACGGTGTCCAGGAGATCGCTGATGCGGTCCAGCCAAGATTCTACGGGTTCCTGGGATCCGGTGGGGGCGGCGTCGCCGCTTCTCCCCACGCTGTCGGGTGCGGGATCTACAACAGGCGTCGCCGCTGGCGGGAGCCTCATCTTCTTGGCGCTGGGGTCAGCCGACTCCATTTTCCTCGAGGGCGTCGCGTCGCGCTCACGGATTTGAGCAGAGTAACGAACGACGAGCCTAGTTGTAGTGCGATCGAAGAAGTAGGGGAGCTGGGGGGTTTTTTGTAGGAGTGAGGAAGAAGGGGAGCTGGGGTTTTCTGTAGGAGTGAGATGAGGAATTTGGGGGTACAATTAGAGCGAGCTGACGTGAGGTGGGTGGGAGCGAGGAGGAAGAAGAGCACCCAGGTTTTTTTTGGGGGGGGGGGGGGCGGTGTGCTGGGTGTGGGTAGCGCCTTTTGAATTGATTTTACTATTTACTAGTGTGGATTGGCTGTTTTGTCTTGGGCCCAGAGAAACAATTACTACTAGTACAGTGGAGACACTCTACAGCTACCCAGAAAAACAATTACTACTAGTACAGTGGAGACACTCTACCGCTTTTGGCTCCTCCTAGGTCATTGAAACGTCTCCCTCTACTGAATGCCGTTATACTTTTGTTCACCGACATGCGAGCCTTGCAGCGCGCGGGCCCAAATGCCATCCACCAAATTAGAAGGCAGTATGCAGGCGGAGAGTTACCCCGGTCGTAGCGCAGCAGTAACGAGCCATCGTATCACAAAACCCCACCTCCCCGCAGTCTAAGTTTGACGAACGAAGCAACCATCATTTCACTCTTCGCTGAATCCCCTTCTCCCTCTGTCTTCAAGAAAGGCAACACTCGCATCTGCCACTGTTCTTCTCTCCCAATGAAGGGAAGGTAAGCAGATCCGTGATGTTGGTATATTTTCGTTCAGAGAAAAAAAAAGAACTTTTGCAAAGAAGTAACTGATCCTCACTCTCTTTTTTGTTTCATTGTCATTGCGATTGTGTTTTCCTTTCAGCGGTCTCCTAGTATTCGTCAATTTCATGATGGACCAAGGAGAACCAGGCAAAGAGCAGACGCGGGAGGCTGATCCCCATGAGGCAGAGAGCTCCAAGAAGATGGAGGCAACCACTGAGCCGACCCCAGATATGCTCACGGCCACTAATGAGATGGTCAATGCCCCGTTTGAGGTTACAGCCCCAGTGGCACTGCAGGAGCAGTTTTCCCCCTTCGAGGATGTGTCCCCCCCCCTGCTGAGCTGCCCAAGGTGATTTCCTTCTTTGCCGATCTCGATTGTGGTTTTTCATCTAAGTATGTGGTGATTTTTTTAGAAAAGGAAGTATGTGGTGATTAATAATGCAAAAATTATTAGCTTCGATGCCATGCTATATATAGTGCTTTAAATAACTTGTGTTTCTTATACTGAAAAGTAATTCAGAATTTGTTTCTGTTTCAATTAGAGCCCTGATGCAGACAAGGATTGTGTGGTTGTGCATGTCACTCGCTATGAGGCGGACGACCTGCATATACGCACTGGGAAAATAGAGTTCTTAGGATGTTGGGTCCTAGAAGCCATTTGTGCTAATACCAATGAAGAGTTGTATTCCAGCCTCACTGTTGTCAGGCCTGTTGTCCAGGGTGTACTGAAGCACAAGAAGTTCAAATCTACTCTTCGTGAGGCATACTGTTCTTGTCAAGCTTACGCAGGAAGATGATGTGGCATGCCTCCACAAACAAGTTTATTAGTGGCAAGGCCACAAGGTTGTCTTCATGAAGGTTCACAGGATTGAGCTGCTGTGGGACGTCCTCGATGATGTTCATGGCAAGGCCCGTCTTGTGTCCAGCCCAAATTTGATCAAGGCATGAAATAGTTGCCCCAGCTAGTGTTTAATAGTACTTTGGATTGTGTCTAATTATCTGAACCTTGCTTGTTATCGACCCCTCTGGGGCTAGTACTCTGTTTGAATCCGTCTATGGGAACTGCTGCTACTTTTGTGTGCCCGTGAATCATGTGAGAACCATCGTAATTGTTGCCGAAACAGATGCATCCTCACTAGTTTTTTCATGAATATGGCATGGTAAGACATAAGTTGTCATGGTTTATCATACGAGCAGTGTGTGTTTTGATGAAATAGAGCACTCGTTCGAGAACCGTGCACCGACATATACATAAGTACTTGTAAACAATGTTGGTGCTACCCCACTTGTAAGCAGTTGTGCAAAACACGGCACATTGGCTCAGCTCGCTTCAACACTAGGCTATCGACCAGCTAGCAATCAACAATCTGCTGTCTGACATATAAGCAACTATGTATCTTGTTACAGTGGTTCATGCAGTTAATTGAGGCCACAATGTAATAAATTCCAAACGTTCACACGCTAGTCCGGCGCTCATGTGGAACACTCACATTAAACTCGTCTTCATAAAAATCTTGAAAAGCATAAGTTAAGAATTTTATACATCTCAATGATTCATAGAACATAACAAACATATACTAGTTCACAGCAAAAGACAAAGTTGTGAGAAGGTTTACAAATCAGGAAAAAACAAACAAGGCTTCTCTGAGCAAAGGGCCTCCTGGCAGGCTTAAATTTCCTGGAGTTCACTCTGGTTTTTTCTTGTTGCCACCATCCAGGGTTAGGTTCTCTCATTCCAGAGTAACCAATTATAATTGTGGTCTCAGCTGGAATGCTGAACTGAACCATGCAGTGTACTGACTAGCTGAAATACTTGTGCATTCCACTAAAGTTAAGCACCGCTATTTGCAGAAATAAGCAGACCACAATACCTCTCATCCACGCACCTGTCCAAAAAACCGCCGTGCAGCCGTGCCAGCTAGTCCTCGGTCCATGGATGAACTGGTAGAAAGTGCATTCTGGACTAGGATGCAGTTGTTTTCGCTCGTCCCTGCACTGCAATCAGGAAGTAAAACGTACGAATCAAGTTCTTTTAGATTGCGTTAGTCATTCTACCTTAGTTACTACCAATATAGGGATACCTTGAATACGGGAGGTTAGACGACGGCAACGAGGGATAGCCATCTCATTTTGCGCGGTTGTACTAAAACTGAGGTGTGTGCTTTTGATTGTGCGGATAGAAACGATACAGAGACAGACATCCCAAAACGATATGGAGACATACATCCCTGTTTGCGCAAATACGAAATACAGTTATTTAAACAGTGACAGATATTACTACTTTCCCCCGTTTCCTCTTAGAACCAAGTCCTAGATTCATGCTACAGCTTTCCCACTTTCTTCCCTGTTTGAACCAACGCTTTGAGTTGACTGTATTAACTAGCTTTACTTCTAATAATAGTAGAAGTCTAGGTGGCTTTGGAACAACGGACAGAAGTAGAAAAGGATCCACACGAAGGGGGAAGAGCTGGGGCAGTAGAGCAAGGCAGGTTTCGAAGGAGTATATACCTGAGGGTCATCGGCATGTGGCAAAGACGGTGTCGGGAGGCCGCATCTTGGCCACAATGCAGGGAGGAAGAAAGGGTCGGAGGCCCTCCCGAGCCGGCGCTCTCTCAGAGAGAACGACACGGACGCCGATTCGGACGTGCAGGCAGCTGTTGGTATCCTCCCTCGCCGCCGACGACAGCGTGAACGATGCATCTACACCCCTGCCCCAGTCGAGGTTGTCCGGCCGGATTTGTGACCAGCCGTGAGATGAGAGAGAGAGAGAGTGGCCACCTATGTCTTGCTTAGATCTGGAGAGCATGAGAGAGTGAACAAGAGGAACCCTAGTAAAGCAAGCGCTAAGGCTCCTGCTTTTATATATAGTGGAGTGATTTTGTTGTACCAGCTTCAAAAAAATGCGCTCCTACGTGTACCCGCGAGTGGGTGTGAGAGAACTAGTGCGTGCGTGCACCGCTTCTCTTCATGAGAGTACAACATACTATGCCCAAAGAACGTTCACCGCAAGAGTAATAGTATAAGTGTGTGACGTGTGAGCTAAAATAAAATGTGCGTGCCGTCTTTTGTTTTTTAGAAGTTCTGAGGGTAGGGTGTGAAGAGCACATATGTGCGTGACGTCTACCTGCAGATAGACGGTGGGTGCGACGTGCGAGTCTGCGAGAGGACTCGGGAGAGTCGTGACTCGTGAGGGTGCGTGTGCGTGAGAGAGAGGGGGGCACGTATCAATGCAATGCATGTGTCCGTAAATCATTATCCGACAAACGTTCGCCACAAGCCTTTTCCTGACGAACGCCGTAAGAACCGTTAGATCAGCATCCGACAGTGTCAGTTTTGCCATGTCATTTAACAGAACAGCCACTCCTCCTACACACAAATCTTCCACGTGAGTGTTAGCAACTGCCGTATGCTCCCTCCGTTCCGAAATGCAGTGCATATAGCTTTATTGAAAATTCGAACCTCGCAAACTTTTACCGAGTTTTCGTGTACCAAATTGCACATGTAGAATACCCTGTATATATCATTTCATTCATCTTTGAGAGGTAACTATAAAGATGGGTGAGGAGTCTACAAAGGAAGACCATCGTATCACCCGCAGCAATTTCAATCATCCTTTAGTGTCGAGGAATATCATAGGAACTCTATATGATATGATTTTTATAGGATTTTTTCCTTTAGAGCCAATTGGTTCATAGGAATAGATTCATATACTCTACATTTCAAAGGAAATAAACATGATATCATTTCTATAGCTTTAGAGCCACTTGGTTCATATGAATGGATTCCTATACTCCCTTAATTTCAAAGGAAAATAAACATTAGCGTATATTCAATAGAAAATTCCTATGATATGAACCAAATTACATCTCTTTACTAATCCCTCCTCATAGGAATTGAGATACATGTCATCTCTAGATTCAATAGAAAAGTTCCTATGATGTGAACCAAATGACATCTCTTTTCCAATCCCTACTCATAGGAATTGAGATGCTCCATGTCATCTCTTTCCCTACAACTTCCATGTATATATATTCTATTCCTAAATAGATAGTACAACCCACTAGTAGCGTTTTTCCAAAACATGCAACTATGGCACAAGAACTATATAGTGTGCCAATAACTTTGAAAGATGGTCGCTGGATGAAGCTAACCTGACAGTGCAGAGATGGGAAAATCCGAGCACTACTGGCCGTTGGATATCATCAACATTCCACCAGATCTGCCACATGTACAATTTAGAAGACTCCATGGTTGAACTTAAGCATAATGCACAAACCTCAAAACACAAGCACTTCTCCTTTGTTCTAGAATCTTCTATATCAAAATTGATTATTTTTTCTAAATGAATTGCCATTATTTGTTTTTTACTTTATGATTTACAATGCACAACCCCATGAATCTTAACATTTTTATAAAACTAATTGATTTTGAATGAGATGAACTATAAGAACTAAACGAACATCTACATCATGCATATATGACTCAAAGCTTTACATGCTATAGTGTGTATTTATTCATAATTTGGTTTCGAAATCTCATGCGTTCAATACATGTGTACCTTACTAGTTTTGAGTAGAGTAGAAAATTTAACGCGGCCCCGGGTATCTCAAAATGCAGGGCCCATGCATCATTGCCTTTCGGTCGAACCTACGTCCACAATTTTTTGTACGTACTATATCTCCACTGGTCCCCGAACCCAAAATGCTGCCTCGTTCCCATTAAACCAAGCGGCCCACACATATTTAAGGCGTCGACTCGAACCCGTTTACTACGACGTGGCCCCGGAAGCCGTAGTACTCCTACAAACCCTACCGCTGCACTCATCATCAGTTTTCTTCAAGAGGACGAGGGAGAAGCCAATTTGTAGTGGAGGCGCTTTCAAAAAAAGGATCTGTAGTGGAGACCCCTACCCTAGGGTGCCCTAGGTAGTTGCTGCATGCATCATTGTTTTCTCTTTTTTATTTATGCTCTTGCGCGCTAGAGTGAAATGATGGTTGCTTCGTCTGTCCAGCTTAATGCGGGAAAGGTGGGGCTTTGTGATTTGACCCCTCATCGCTCATTTTCTACTACTGCGGCGCTACGACCGAGGTGCCTCCAATTCCAACCGCTGCTCCGAACTGTAATTTGGTGCATCGCACGTGGAACAAGACGATGGATGAGCCACATGTCTTCCAAAGGGGTCCTGTTAAGTGTGTCGCCATTTCATGTGCGTACTAACCCTGCTTGAGTTGCTACGCCAACACGACAGGAGCAGCCTACCACTTGGTTTTGCTCCTTGGTGAATCCCGACTGTATTGATCTAAAAAGATACGTGCTGAACTACCCTCTCCGTCTCGGTTTTTTATTTGTAGGCGTCTCGGTTTATAGGGCCTGCACGTAGTTCTAGGTCATCCATTTGACTAACTAAATATGAGTTACTATGTCACAAAAAGTATATCATTGGATTCTTATTGGTTGATATGTGAAGAAAGAAGGAATGAGGTAGAAGTTAATGCACCGCGCCTTAGTATTTTGGGATTATTTAGTTTTCGTAAGATGACTTACTCACCTAGACGGAGGGAGTAGTTGTATTTAAAAGTCGAGGGCGAGGCTTTTCCTGCGCGGTAGGCGGCGGGGCAGTTCCGCCTAGTCGGTTCGACAGAGATGCAAGAAGACAAGGGAGTAGGCTGCTGTAAACATAGGGCTGTGTGATTTGACAGCGAGTTACTGCTGGACAGGTGGGGCCCCGTGATTTGACTTGCCATTATCATTTTAACTGCGGCGCTACGACCGGCGTGAGTCTCCCGATTCCTGACCACCTCCATACAGGTGCCTCTCCCAATGCTCCACCATGTAGTAGAGGCTGGCTCTTGCATGAGAGCCCACTTCTCCACTTTTCCTTGCCTCTCTTTCCTCCACATATGCAAAAATGCCAGGTAAAGCGCACTATTGTACTTACTTGCTCCTACAGGTGCTTAAGCTTGCCACATAGACATAAAGTCTGATGTGGCAAGTTAATCAAGAAGAGAGAGACTAGTTTGGTGACCCGAGGAAGAAACGGTGCTAAGCGCGTGTACCTAGGTGAAAAGACAATTTTGAGTCTATAGCTAATTAAATGAAGCAAACTTAGCAACACCATTTCATTGGAAGAGGTCACTACTTGGCAAATGCAATAAATACTAGTACTCCATGTATCCCATTATATAAGAAAGTTTTTGACACTACACTAGTGTCAAAAACATTCTTACATTATGGGACGGAGGGAGTATGAAGAAAGAGATAGAGAGGAGTAAACAAAATACACTTATAGCCAACCTTGTTGTAGTATGAGTGACTAAGTGATGACTATGTATGACATGCCAACATCAGATTGCCTAACGCACCGTGTTAAATCTCCAAGGGCACGACCGTGCGAGCGACGTGACGGTCGTGGTAGGCGCGACCATGATACGGGCTGCTAGCAGCCCTTGGATCTAAGATCAAATGGTCGCATGCTAAGTTGCTAAAAATTTGCAGAATAACCCTCCAGGATAGGATATTCACCCATAGGTCTAGAATCACGCCATGCAACCATTCGATCTCAGATCCAAGGGCTCTCGGAAGCCCGTATCATGGGAGAATGGAAAGCCGCTACCCTGCCGTTCGCACGCTGGCAGTTCGCTCCTACTAGTCCCCGCACGTCCTTTAATACTACGGCGGTTCGCTCCTAGTCGTCCCGTCCATTCACATTACGGCAGTTCCACTAATCCTAACCCTCCTCCCAAATCCATGGCGTCCCAAATCTCCCCGATCGGCGGTGAGTACAAGGTTAGAACCATCACCGGCGATGAGTTCGACGTCATCTACACCCGTACTTCTGCGACGGTGAAAGGATGCCTTTCTCGCTTCAGACGCATGTTCAAAAACTCAGATGATGAGTGGGTCGCTGGGCTAGATGTTGAGTACACCACAGTCGTGGGACGAGAGAAGGATCTAAAGGACAAAGAGAGGAAGAAGCCGGTCATGATCCAGGTTTGAGTACATAATGTTTGCTTGGTCTACCACATATGCCATGCCGACGTTGAGTGCCAGGATTTTAAGAACTTCCTCGAGGACAAAACAGTGAAATTCATTACTGTAGACTTTAAGAACGACAAAGAAGTCCTAGGTCGGATAGGAATCGTTGTAGGCAACCCCTTCGACCTCCAGAAGAATCGGCTGGTGCCCTCTCGTCGGCCCTCAATGTTGACCCTGGCAGGAGCCATGGTTCATCCTTCGTACCGTAAACTGGAGAAACATCCATACACGTTTCATCGTCATGCATGGCAGCGGAATGTACTAGATATAGACCACATCCACTACGCTGCAATGGATGGCTACCTTTGTTTCAATACCTTCAAGGGTTGGATGAAGAGCAACAGCCAAGTTGGCGGTTCAAGCAAAGAAGTATCAGCCAAGAGGAAGAGGGACAAGGACGAAGTCAAGGACGTGGACGAGGACTCCGAGTAAGGTGGCAGTGTCGTTGCTCATGGTGGTTCTAAACTTCTAATGCAGTGTCTACCGGATTAATTGCATAGTTTAATTTCAGGTGTGCTTAGTTTAATTTGAGGGGTGTGTTGTGCTGAGCCCCCAGCAGAACTATGTTATGTTTCTTCTCGTTACTTTAACTCTTCAATATGTACATACTACTAGTATTTCTTTAATAGAATTTAGCACCCCAATTAAGCATGTACTAGCTTTTTTAATAGTACTATATGCATAATTTGGCGACGAGCGCTCTCTATATGTACCACCTTTTTTTAAAATTTCAATTTTTGCTCCATGGCGCAATCCATCGATAGTACTACTGTACAAAAGTATACATTTTTTAAAAGGCTAGCGTACTGTTCATCACATATATATATATAGCTAGTTCAATTCTCAACCTAGAACGACGTGCATGCCATGTAGTAAACCAATACAGAGGAAGTATAGTAAAAATGAGGTGATTTTACCGAGCGATCAGCGGGGGAGCATGGCCTGTCATGCGGTCCCACGTGTCATGATGTACCAAGGCGATGCGCGTGTCCCTCTTGAGGCAGAAGCAATACTAGTACGTGGTTTGAGATGATGTCGAACCGAAGTGTGAAATAATGGTTGCTTTGTCCGTCTGGGAAGGTGCGGCATTGTGATTTGACGTCTCATTGCTCATTACTACTACTGGGCCGGTACGAGTGGGGTGCGTCCCCCTACTGTTCTGCACTATTATTTGGTGCTTGACACGTCGACCCAGTTGCTATATGTCCCACATGTAGGCGACAGGAAGTACAGAATTCATGAAAGGGAGCATCGATGGAGGAGTATACTATAGAATTCATGAAAGGGAGCGACTTAGTTTTGGAAAAATCTGTTTTTATGGAGTACGTACCCACTAGGGTTTATAGGGCTCATCTAAAAAACATTTGTTTTTCCGTTTGATAAGTCTCAATTCTACTATATATACTAGTAGTAGTACCATTACATGTTGGATTTCGAGGTGCGTTAGATCACCCGACGCAAGCAGTGTCAAGAGGAAACTAACCAATGCATGTACAAGTTCATGGAAATTTAGTGGTCATTCATGCATTCGTTCTAATTAATGCCTCGGTAAACATAACTTCTTGACAAAAACGAGCGTATTGTGCAAACTACGAAATTAATTCGACCACTCACCGTCTACCTTGGTTGGAGAGATTTTGAAATTGAGCCATAAACTGGAAAGGAGGGAGTAATAACTTTTGTCTCGATTACTATTTGTGGCCTTGTATAGATGCAAAATGTATTTTTTTTTATAGTGGCCTTGTATAAGTAAATGGAGGGAGTACTAACCAAAGTACTCCTACGTAGTAGGGACGAGGAGTAAACGAGGGAGTAGTAAAATTTTCTCTTCGTGCTGCGAGCCACCGCGCGCGTGGGCGAGGGAGCGGGCGTAAAGGCATAAAGTAGTAGTAAGCTTCATCTCATCCTGCGAGCCACCGTGCCCGTGGGCGGGGGAGACGGCGTACTAAGCAAGCTTCTCCTTGTTATGCGAGTTGACGGGACACATCAAAAGTACTCCAGTGTATAGAGCCTTGCCTCTAAGGTAGGCCCCACATGGTTTGCCACTTTTTTAATTTAACATAATGTGTCAAGTCGCAATTTGTTTGTTCACCTGTGGTAGACGATCCTCCCTCCACCAAGTGGACAACCAGTACACGTGCCAAATTACCACGTGGGCTGCCTTTTTCGTACAGAAATGATCTCCACCGTGTACCCGCGCGGGTGTGGTTGGGAAAGAGACGGGAGTACGTGTGCCGTGTGTGCACCTCTTCTCTTCGTGCACGTCCCCCACCTACATGGGTGTGTGTGAGAGAGATACAAACCTAGACATAATGCGTCGTCCATCCCCATGCCTCCGCCCAGTCCGACCATCAGTCACCACCACGGCACCACGCCCCACTCCTCCTCACCTTATCTCTCATATTTCTCCCTCCACTTTTATATACAAGGGGCCACTATCAAAATTACAATTTGCAGATATACAAGGCCACTAACACTAACCGATGCAATATTAATGGTGTTTGCCTCGTGGTACTAGCAAAGGAGGACATTAATTATCCCTTGCATGCATGCGGGAGTTTGTACAAAAATGCATCTTGATGTTCCGTGCAATGCACGGGCATCTTGCTAGTCCATGAAAACAACACATGGCAAAATTCCACGGCGAATGAGGGATTTGAATCTATTGGGAGGGGCTGTTTGGATCTTGCCCGGGGTAGCCAAAATATTGGCGATCCTTTTGTCCACCGGTGCCTTTGCCACCGATGAACGAGGAATGGCTCGGGTGCTCATGCTGTCATGCATCCTCCAGCGCGCACGCTGGAGACGAGCTCGCACGAGCTGTGTTTTTTGTCCCACAACACCGCCCGAGCCGCCTGCAGAACGACCGGCGACCCGCAAATTACGCCATCCAACCGTAGCCGCACACATTATGACAACAACTCAACCAACCGGATGAAATTCACGCAAACACGTAGACAAACTGATATTTCATATAAACAACGATGGAAATCATATAAAATACCGGATTTTCACACAAACATGACGGATTTCATTACATTCAAATGAACTACCTGGCCTAAATGGTCACCCGCTGATCGATTTGGGTTCCTCATGTCTGGCAGCACGATCACCGGACTGTCGGGAGCCCCGGAGGTATATGCTTCAGCGCAAAGGACGGCTCGCTTCCCCACTGCCCAACTGATATCATTGGCTGGTGCCGAAGATGATGGTGGCCGGCACCGGTTCGAGTTCATCACCGGCCACTACTTCGCTATGGCCGGCACCGGCTCGAGTTCATCCTAACATTCCCCTCTTCCGTGGAGCCCATGAGGGGTCAACAAAGGTCCTCGCAACAAAAGGATCCTGCAAGACACCTGTTGTGTACGCCGATGCCGCCTCCGCGGTGGCCTTCATGGGACCCAAGCAGCGGCGGCCTCCCGTGTTCTACTTCTCCTCGATGATGGCGGCGGACGCGGAGGCACTAGCCACCGACTCGTCACTCTCCCCGCACCCGGCTTCTGTCGCTGCTTGCATGGCGCGGCCGCCGGCATGGGAGTCTCAGCCATAGAAACAGGAGAAGCGGTACGAGGCGGCGGCATGGACGGCAGCAACGACGCCCGTGCGCAGCTCCTCGTCAAGCTGGCCTGGAGCGGCGAGTTGCTGAACCGCGCACCAGCTTGGGGCGGCAACTGGCTCCGTCGGGCGAGGGGAGGGAGGTGGATCAGCGAGCTGCATAGCTCGTATCCGGCAGGCTATCTAGCCGGCTTGGATGCGGAATAACTACTCTTCGTAAGCCATTGTAAGAGTGGACAAAATGGTGGAGGAGATAGGGGAGCGGCGGAGGTGTGCGATTCTTGGCCTACGTTTGGCCTCGTTTAAATAGGAGATTAAATAGACGGCGGATGGGAGGAGCTCGGCCGGCGTTGCGTTTAATGCCGGCCCGGTCATGAGCGGACGTGTGTGGCCAGAGTGGGTTTCTCGGCTTCCACACGGGCGGGTTTCATGGAGGCGTTTGAATGCGGCATGGAGGCGTGTTCAGCCGGGCGTGCCGCGAGTGGCACCCTCGACTCTGGCCTAGGACACCGTGCCGTTCTTCCACTGACGTGTGGGCTCTTTGGGTGCATGGTCTGCATGTCAGTGACCCAACGCATGCAGTGCATAGCAGAGGAACCTTTGGTGGGCCAGGGCGGTCAGAAGCGGGCATTTTATAAACCGATGATTGTTCATTGAGTGTGACGTCATCTTTTTTCATGTAGTTAAGCCTACTATGTTGATAGCCCGTTCGATACGTTGTGATTCATAAAGACCGCTGCAAACATAAATGTTCTTCTTATCACAGATAAGATTGATTAATACCCGTAACAATCCATGTCCTTAACAAAGGGTGCATGCACGTATAGGTTGAGCGTGTGTCTTGCGCCGTGTGCTGTGTGCATGCAGGCGTGCGAGTGTTGCGTACATCCAAGGGTGCGTTTTAGTGTTGCATGCATGGGTGCGTACGTGCATGTGTTCGTGAGTGCATGTGTACGTGTCAGTGTTGCACGCCAGCATGCGTGCCTGTGTACGTTAGGTGTACGTGTCAGTGCTGCACGCCTACATGCGTGCGTGTCTTGCGTGCGTGCATGTGTACGTGCGGGGTGAGGCTACACGTCAGACGACTGACTTTTTCATCTCTGGTCATTAAATTTTCTAGCCATTGGATATGAAATCAAGGGCCTCCAGTTTATCATCAAACTCCACCCCCCTAAGCCGCCAGCCACCACCGGCCGAACCGCCCGCCCCCGCCACCCGCGGCCGGCCGCCCTCCCCGAAACCACTCCCCACCGCCGGTCCGCCGCCGCACTGACCATCCCTCTAGCCCCACCGCCCCCTGCCCCCCCCCCCCCGCGCACCGAGCTTTTTCTCCGGGGATCCCCACCCCACCGCCCAATGAACGCCCCTCAACCACCGGTGACTGCCAACCAGAGGTCTCACGACTTCGAATACCCACCGACCACTAGTTTATTACTATTTTTGTCCTTCATATATGCACTGACGGGTGGGCCCTATGGTAATGTGCGCTGCTGAATGTGGACCGTTTGACTGGTCAATTGATCGTGTTATCAACAAATTGTGGAGCTGTATGGTGAGCAAGTGACCGTATGATCACCCTAAAATGTACTCCTATTTTATTAACACAGTACAGACTCAAACTACCATTTCTTTCTTTCATATACGGGTTGACAGGTGGGCCCCACGGTTACGCGCCCCGATGGTGCAACACTGGTTCTGCCATTTGACTGGTCAATTGATTGTGTCATCAACAAAATACGGAGTTGTACGGGTGAGCCAGTGACCGTATAATCATGACATGTATTTGTTTAACACGGTACAGACGCAAGCACTACAGGAATCAGCTACTTTGCCGTCTGCCACGGCGGACGGCAAAGGCCTTTGCCGTCAGCCGCGGACGGCAAAAGGCTCCGGCAAAGTAGGCTACGGTAAACAGCTACTTTGTTGTCTGCTTCCTGGCGGCTGACGGCAAAGGCCCTTTGCCGTCCGCGGCGGACGGCAAAGAGAGCGGATGACAATAATTGCGCTGTCAGTCCGTTAAGTGGCTAACGGCAGGCCTTTGCCGTCCGCCGCTGACGGCAAAATTTCTAGTGTCTTTGCCGTCCGCCGTATGATGTCATCTACACGTCACTACATGGCAGGTTCTTTGCCGTCTGCCACTGATGGCAAAGTCTTTGCCGTCTGCCACTGTAGGCAAACTGACCAAATGGGTCAGCTCCCAGGAAGCACAGCTAGATGCCACGTGTCTTCTTTGCCGTCCGCGGCAGACGGCAAAGAGCCCGTTGCCGTCGGTGCCAGATGGCAAAGAGCCTGCATATTGGCTCTTTTATTTATTTTTTATTAAATCCAACAATTTTCATCACAAATATATATGACATATATAGATATATTTCAAAAGGCCATTACAGAGCAAACATATAAGATATCCAACACATAACTTCATCATCCAACCATATATATTACATGCATAGTTCCATCATACATAACAAGTTCAACATAGAGGCATCCAACCATATATATTACAACAGTTTCATCCAACGATACATGCATAGTTCAATGATACAAAAGAAACAGAGAAAGGGATAAGGTGCGCTCCATCTATGCAAGCTTTCGTCAAGTGAATGAAATCTGCAAAATGAAAAATAAGAAAGTTAGAACAAGAAGAGTAGAACAAGAAGAAGAGTAGAACAAGAAGAAGACTAGAACAAGGAGAGTATATCATTTATGAGCTAACTTACGTGAAATGGATCATATATGAGCTAACTAAGTTAAAATGGGTCGTTTATGAGCTAGCTAAGGTGAAATGGATCATTTATGAGCTAACTTAGTTGAAATGGGTCGTTTATGAGCTAACTAAGGTCAAATGGATCGTTTTTGAGGTAACTAAGGTGAAATGGATCTTTTTTAGCTAACTTAGGTGAAATGGATCATTTATGAGCTAACTTAGTTGAAATGGATCGTTTTTGAGCTAACTTAGGTGAAATGGATCATTTATGAGCTAATTTAGTTGAAATGGATCTTTTTGAGCTAACTTAGGTGAAATGGATCATTTAAGAGCTAATTTAGGTGAAATGGATCGTTTTTTAGCTAACTTGGTGAAATGGATCGTTTATGAGCTAAATTAGTTGAAATGGATCGTTTATGAGATAACCTAGGTAAGATGGGTCATTTTGGAGTTAACCTAGGTGAAATGGGTCATCTTAAAGCTAACGTAGGTAAAATGGATCATTTAGGAGCTAATCTAGGTAAAATGGGTCATTTTTGAGCTAACTTGGATGAACTGGATCATTTATAAGCTAACCTAGGTAAAATGGGTCATTTTAGAGCTAACTTAGGTAAAATGGATCGTCTATGAGCTAACTAAGCTAATTATGCAATTTTTGACATAAGTAAGCTAAGTACAGATCGTTTTAGAGCTAACTTAGGTAAAATGGATGGTTTTGGAGGTCAGTAAGCTTATTAAGTCATTTTGGAGGAGAAGAAGCTAAGTCTAGGTCGTTATGGTAAGCATTGGAGGAAATAAAGCTAAGTCTAGGTCTTTATGCATGTGTTAAGCAAAACACTAGATAAACTTACCAAGATCTAGGAGGTGTAGGAGCGGGGTGGCTCGTGTCGGTAGCTGGAGAAGGATCGTGCGATGCTTGTCTGGAGTTACGCTGCACCAAAGATCATTTCCAATGTCTTGTTAGCATGAATAATAATATGTGTATCACTTAAGTGTATCATCATCAAGTACAACATAAAAAAATGTAATACCTGACAGTACTAATAATCTCGATCAGTATCATCAATAAATGCATAATCATCATCACTATAATCAATGATGGGCTCATAGGGTTCATTGGCATCAACATGTGCAAGGCCACCTTGACGTAATCGGTCAAGCATTGACAGGTCATCCGCAGCAGTAACCTCTTCTTGTTCCGGCTCTTCTTGTTCCTCCTCTGGGGTGATGTCAGATTCATTGTCGCTGTCTACTTCAATGTTTTGGGGTGAAGTATAGCGGTTCTTGAAACGCTTTTTGGAAAGACGTGCCTCTTGGAAGAATTCTCCTTCATATGTGTCTGGGTTAATGTGAGGTTCATAATCCTCTTCCTTTGGGGGAGAAAGTCTAGCACGTGGCGGCACTTCATAAACGACATCCCAACCTTTCAGATTTGGATTAGTTTGGCAGGCCCATGGTAGATAGAATACTTGGGTCGCCTGTTGAGCCATAATATAGACATCAGGAACATCTAAATGAGTGCTTTGGTTGATTTCAACTAGCCCTACATGTTCATGAGTCCTTCTAGTCTCCTTCGGCTGAAACCAATAACATTTGAAGACTACGACATTCGGTGGGTTTTCACCATAGAACAGAAGTTCATAAATTGCTTCAACTCTCCCATAATACTCGGTACCTCCTTCGCCGATAGCAGATACACAACAATTTGTTGACTTTCGGTCAGCCATAGATAGCTCTTTGCCATAGGTACGAAAGCGATACCCGTTGATGTCGTACTTGTCAAATGAACGAACCTTATAGTCAAAACCATTAGCGACATGTCTCAATTCGGCGTCCATAGACTCTGAATTAGCCTACAAGTTTAATATGAAAGGATTGTTGCATTATGCACAAATTAGCGAATGAAATGAAATTGTCTAATAGAAATTACCGTTTGTTTGAACCAAGAGATGAAACCGGGATAGCCACCTCCTTGCTTTGCGAGAAGCTCATACTCTTCGACGGAATCCTTTTGGATCTCCGCTCCATACGAGAATATGGCGACGTATCGACTGTATGACATATCCAGGAATAAGAGTAGTTCAAAGGAAATAGAAGTTGCGAAACAATGTACCGAGAACTTACTCGATGTACGGCCGCACTTCTATCAGGTTGTTGAAGATATACAACGAAATGGTCCGCCATTCTTCGTTATCCAAAGATACTGGATGTGAAACACTAGCTGGTGCGAGATTCCCTTTGAATAGGCTGAGGTCGGATCCACCCTTTTTAGGCTCGTCAGCATTGTACCGAGGCTTCGGATTATGCAAATGACGATTTTTGGCTTCGTAGTGCGCTGTTACGAAGTTTGCCGCCTCCTTTGTGATGAATGCCTCAGCCATCGATGCTTCAATTCTACGTTTATTTTTACATTTTTCTCGAAGCGTCTTCTGCATCCTCTCAGTTGGGTAGCACCAACGATTTTGCACGGGCCCCCCCAATCTTGCCTCGGTCGGGAGATGCAAAATCAAATGCTACATTGGATTAAAGAAGCCCGGTGGAAAGATCTTCTCTAACTTGCAGATCAACTCCGGCGCCAACTCTTCCATTTCTTCTAGCACGCCAGGCGATAGTTCTTTCGCACAAAGAACACGGAAGAAATAGCTGAGTTCTGCCAGTACTAGCCATTCATCCTCAGGGATGAAGCCACGCAACATCACCGGCATTACCCGCTCAATCCATATGTGCCAATCATGACTCTTGAGACCAAATATCTTCAGTTTATCAAGATTCGCTCCCCTCTTTAGATTCGCTGCATACCCATCGGGGAACATCAACTGCTGTTGCACCCACAAGAGAATTTCCCTCATAGCTGGCCTTCCAAGATTGAACCATGCCTTTGGCTTCGTCCAGTTCTGCTTTCCTTTCGGTTCTTTCATGTTTTGTAACGGCCTATCACATAGCGCCTCCAGATCGACTCTAGCCTTAGTATTATCCTTTGACTTCCCATCTATGCCGAACAATGTACCAAAAAGTGCCTCGGCGATATTCTTCTCAGTGTGCATCACGTCAATGTTGTGTGGGCAAAGGAGGTCTTTGAAGTATGGCAGATCCCATAAGCATGTTTTGTGAGTCCACGCGTGCTTAGTATTATACCCTTGAAGTACCCTGGACGTTGTGGATCTGGCTCGAGAGTGTTTAACTGATCCAGGGTCTGTTGGCCTGTCAATGCAGGTGGTGCAGAGTTTTTGACAACTCTACCCCTGATGAAGTTCTTCTTGTCTTTCCTGAACTTATGGCGAGGATCCAGGAACTGTCTATGCATGTCGAAGCAAGAAAACTTGCGACCGGCCTGAAGTCAACGAAACTCAAGAGCTCCCTTGCATGTGGGGCATGGGAACCTTCCATGCACACACCAGCCAACGAATAGCACATACGCCGGCAAGTCATGCGTCGAGTACATGTACCAGACACGCATTATGAAGTTCCGTTTGCTAAAGGCGGCGTATGTCTTGAACCCATTATCCCAGGCTTCTTGCAATTCGTCCTTAAGCGGCTGCATGTACACATTCATATTTTTGCCCGGATAGTTGGGTCCTGGAATTATCAACGTCAGGAAAATGTTCTTTCTTTGCATAATCTGTCCGGGGGGGAGATTGAGTGGAAAGACAAATACAGGCCAACAACTGTATTGGGCTGCCGTCATACCAAACACACTGAACCCATCCGTGCTGATGCCGACTCGAGGATGCCTCGGATCTGCCGCTTTGTCTGCATGTAATTCATCAAACTTTTTCCATGCAACACCATCCGATGTGTGTACCATCATCAGATTCCCATCTGCATCTAGTTCGGTTCTTTTGCCTGTTTTGTGCCATGTCATCTGTCTGGCCGTCTCTTCGACCATGAAAAGACGTTGAAGTCTTGGTACGATTGGCATATACCGAAGAACACTAACGGGGATTTTGGTCTGTGTCTTCTCACCCATACCGTTGTCTACCACAATATACCTGGAAGACTTGCAAATGGGACAATAGTTCAAGTCCGCATAGTCAAGCCTAAATAAGGCACATCCTTTCTCACAGGCATGTATCTTCTCATAGGGCATCTTCAGTGCACGGAGGATTTTGTCCGACTGGTACAGGTTTGCAGGCATTACATGGCCTTTGGGTAGAAAGCGTCCAAATACTGTCATAATTGCGTCATAGCATTCTCTGCCCAAGTTGAACTGAGCCTTCAGAGCCATTACTTGTGAGATGGCATCCAACTGACAAAGCTCAGTGTGCTCGTGGAGCGGACGTTTCGAAGACTCCAACATTTCATTGAAGGCCTTTGCAGATTCCTCCATCTCCTCGTCCGAATCCCGAGCATCATCATAGCCTTGCACCATGTTTTCCATCCCGGTACCATGCTCGTCGGTGCGACGACGATCCACCTCAGCTCAGTCACGTTGGGCAGACTCACCATGAAATGTCCACACCGTATAATCGGGCGTAAAACCACTCTTCTGCAGATGTTTGCCCATTTCAGCCTCTGTCTTCTTTTCCCAATTGCCGCACCGGAAACAGGGGCACCAGGTTTTCTTTTGGCCATTTGCAAATGCGGCTTGCACAAACCCCTTAGTTTTTGTGAACCATTCAGCGCTCCATTTGTTCTGACCAGTGTGACTGGTATACATCCAAGCACGGTCACTCATCTTGACTTTCAGAGCTACTGGACACACAACAATTATATATGTAATTCACCATGTATATATTCATCAGTTGATCTACTTTGTCAATTTTATTACGTCCATGCAACCTACACTCTAATAGGTAATGATAGGTCCTAATCCCACCCGTGTATGTGTAGATTGGGTTCATTTTCCCATGCTATGCTCCGGATCCGACGCAAAATTTCGGCAGCACCTCCCCGCTGTTCTCCTGATACACGTCTCTGCAATAAACAGAGAGGATGTGTACCCGGAGAACAACAGGGGAGGCACTGACGAAATATATGCGTCGAATCCGGAGCAAAGCATATGGGAAAACGAACCCAATCTACACATACTCGGGTTGTCCATGGATAGCGTTGGACAATTCGAAAGAATCAAGGTTATAAATATGCAAATGCATGCATATTTATAACTATGACGCTTTCGAACGGGAGACACATATTGGTTACGCATACTGATGATTCAAGACACATATATAGCTAGCTATCAAGTTTCATCGGAATAGAACAAATAATTAATGGGGGAGGAGGACTTGTCATTTGTGCTCACCCACGAACGAAGGGGCAGAGCTCGTCAAACGCACGGCGAGGTCGTCGAACACCAAACCTCGCAGTGATGAAACAATTGCACACTTAAAACTACATGATCAACACAATTATATATGATGTTTTTCATAACAAAATCGAAAAATATATGACCTAACTAATAATTCACAAATATATGACCCCGTCGGCCTCTGGAAGGCCAAAGAACACCTTTTCGGGAGGTGTCGGTGGTCGGGGTGTCCTGTCGGTGTCGGGGTGCCGTGTCGGGGTCGGGGTGCTGTTTCGGGGTCGGGGGGTCGGGGTGTCGTGTCGATGTCGGGGTAGTG